>NW_015113548.1:137950-148852 GCF_001443285.1 Poecilia latipinna | reverse complement strand
TAATATTAATAATAAAATAATAGTCAGTGCAAAGTAGCCTACAAATTCTTTGGTGGGGGACGCCTCAAAGGAAAAAAATAATAAAAATCGGGTCGTTTTTACGTACCTCTGCGTCAGCACCGCTGGACTGTTTCTGTGAAAGGAGAGCGCGCGCGCAGCCACAGGCAGCTTCTTGAAACAGTCTTAAAAAATCCTGACAAAGTTTCCCTGTCTGCCTTCAGCACAACTTGTTGCTCCGAAAGAAAGGCCCGTGGCAGTTCACGCAAAAATATGAATCTATACTGCTGGCGGTATAGAAAAGGAAATGGCGTCGGAGGATTTTTCTTTTCAAGTTTCGGTTTTGAAGAGCAAACAGGAAGTCACATTACGTGGTGAAGAGGGCAAAGAGCAGTTTGACTGGTGATTACACCAAACAGATATATATATATATATAATTATATATATATAGATAGATAGATAGATAGATAGATAGATAGATAGATAGATAGATAGATAGATAGATAGATAGATAGATAGATAGATAGATAGATAGATAGATATTTTTGCACATTCTTGTGGACCTGTAAAAAGTAAAGTTTAACATTTTTTTTTTTTACTTCAAATCTAAAAAGTGTAGCATGCTTTTCTAATCGGCTTGTACAAAGAGTTCTTTGTACAAAAGCCTGTAAGTTAAGGATCAGCTGAAAATGTTTCTGCGTACGTGTTCTGATGAACATGTCTGCTTAGGGCATGCAGCCAACAGGAGGAGGAGCTTCATTTTTGTAGGCGGGGCTAGGCCCACCCAGGCATTCACACAGCTGAACGGTTGGCATGGGAGATTAAAGGATTTCTCAAACATGCATGAATTAATCAAGGAAACACCACATGAATGTTTTTGATGAGGGAATATAATTAGAACATCATGTAAAGCTCAAGAAAGTAGATTTTACGAGTCTGAACACACAGCTGAACCCAAATATTCCCAATAAAATCAGTGAACCATAAACCATTAGAGCATAAAACAATTTGATGTAAGAGGGAGAACTGCTCTGAGAAGGTGTACTTATATCTGCATAGCGCACATTTGTGTGTGTGTATGTGCGCGCGCGCACGTGTGCGTGTGTGTGTTTGTTTGTTTGAGCTGATCAGCTGTCCAGCCTGTGTATCACTCAGAAATACACTCATATGCTAACTCAAATCTTCCCCTCCAGTGCAATGCTGCAGCATTGCACTGGATTATTCTTGACCCTCCCTTCCTTCCTCTCCTGATATACCAGCAGAGAACGCCCAGGGTGGCTTTCAGAGCCACAGAGCAAAAGGAACCGCCTGATCATCAGTCGCAGAACAAGCACACACACACCCATACACACACACACCCACATTTTCATAAAAAGCCCGAAGCACCCAGTTGTTTTCTCAGAGCTCTCGGTACGTGGTCCCAGTCAGCATCATCCGAGGATCGGTTTTCAGTTTTTCCTTTTAGCAGAAGCAAAAAGCCTCGGAGTGAGGGAACTCAGGGAAGGATGTGTGCAGCTGGATGGTCGCTAATGCTAGTGCTGATTCGCCTTGTTGGCTCAGGTGAGTTCAAGAAGCTTGGGATGAGCAAAGTGAGAAGGAACTGGACAACATTTCCAAGGAACAGGACAGATGATGAAAGCGTAAGATCTGAAATGGGGATTGTTTGTTTTGGTTTGGTACACATCAAAAAGATCGGGTAAGATGCACACACTCATAACAGGTGGATGACGTGTTGACTTCATGTTGATTTTAAGTACACCGAAAAAATAGAAACTGCAACCATAAGAGCTTAAATCAGAAGTGGGTAATATGTACTGTATTTCTGGCCAAATATGAAAGCAAAACTATCTGTAAATATGTCTGAAGGATATTTAATCTTTAACTTAGAAGTTAAGAAAAAGAGTCAGATTGTTTGTGAAATTGACACAAACAAATTGAGTCAATTTCTCCCCTAACTAGAAGTTATGTGCCTAACTTAATGGATTTTAAGACTAAAAATTAAAATCCAGAAATTAGTAAATCAACTGACATATTTTAACATTAAATTTGTAACCTTTACGTTATTGTTAAATTTGTAGAATTACTCATACAGCAAAAATGGGTCAATTAATCAAGTTTATTTGGATAGCACATTCCAGCAACAAGGCAGTTCAAAGTGTTTTGCATCTTAAAAACAGAAGGATGAAAAGTCATAAAAACAACAAACAGTCACCAATTTGAGGAGACCAGTAAAGAACATTACATTTTGTCGAGTGCAATCATCAAAATCAGCATTAAGACTAAAATATGCTGGTTAGTGTTTTCATTTATCACGGTTCCAACAGGTGGGTTTTAAATCTAGACTTAAAGGACCTCAGAGTTTCAGTTGCTTTGCAGGTTGGATGTAAAACATCTTTGCTCCAAGAAATGAGTGTATAACTTTATAATGCATTTTTTTTTTTTGTTTTTGAATTTGAATCCCAAATTCAAAATAGCTTTATTTAATACAGCCACCTCTCTGACTGAAATAACTAAAAAAATAAAATAAAGATTTCAGTTAATTTTACATAATTTTTCAAGGTCTTTTTAAGCTAAACGGCGCCCCAGCAGGCTGGTGAAGGGGGAATTGGACCTGTATAATCATTCTGACAGCCAGTCCGTCTGCTGTGGGTGAGATCATCAGATAGGAGAACAGTCTCGGGGTTCACTGGAACAATGGCCGATCCACAAAGAGGAGTAGGTTCTTTTGACTTGGGCAGGGTGTCCTTCCTTCCTCAGAGGAACACGCTGGGTGGACTCGGCCCGCCAAGAAACAATGGCTCACAACAGATCAGCAGAATGGGTAATATTTCACTAGGTGGCAACATTCAGTTGACCCTGGACTTCACTATGCAAAGGCAGGAGATTCTGAGTCATGAGGTCATGCCTCACAATGCCAAAGTAAATAGACGGAGGGATGCATTGTTGTATTCATTACTAGGTTGGAAGTCGGCATTGTAAAGGCTTGTAGAATATAACACGGATGAGCATAACATGACTAACATGGTTCAGTTTGTAGATGTGAACACAGTGGCTTCCTAAAGTATTCACACCCCTGGAAGTGTCCCATATTTTGTCACATTACAACCACAAACATAGTTCATTGGAATTTAGCGGAAAACACAAAGTGATATACAATTGTGAAGTGGAAAGAAAATTATATACAATTTGAAACATTTTTTTTTTTAACAAATAAAAAAACTGAAAAGTGGAGTGTGTAAAAGTATGCAATCTTCCCTGAGTCAGCACTTTGTGGAACCACTGTTGCAAGCGTTCCAGGGTTTGTCTCTGCCAGCTGTGCACAGGGAGTGACTGAACATTTTTGCTCATTCTTCTTCACAAAAGCAGCTGCAGCTCAGTCAGGTTAGATGGAGAGGAAACCGATATTTTCAGACCTCGCCACACGTTCTCGACTGGGTTTTGGTCTGGACTTTGACTAGACCATTGCACACAGTTTTTCATTTGCAATTTTCACAGTCGTGTACCTTTGTGTCTCCTGCGTCAAATTCCAATGAAATATATTCATGTTTGTGGTTCTAATGTGACAAAACATGGAAAAGTTCAAGGGGTATGAATACGTTTCCAAACCACTGTATAATTTGGGTTTAAAAAATTGTTTAAAGTTATAGCAATTTTAGTAGATGTAAACTTTGCTAAATGAATCTCTCTATAAATGTTTTTTTTAAGTTCCAGTTAATCTAAAAATAATTTTAAGAAGAAGTTTAGTCCGATTTAATGTCAGTGTAGTAATAAAACTCATTTTCTGGTTTTAACAGTGTATATACCAGGTCTCAGCTGTCTCTACTCATTGTTTTGTGTTTTAAATTCTATTCAGAAATACTTTATTGATCCCAAAGAGAAATTAAATGTTGTTGTAACTCGTCCTCTCGCTCTCTGTTTCCTCAGCTTCCTCTTCTCCCATAGCTCCTCCTGCCTCACATCTGCCATCTCAGATATTGCCCCCCTCTCCTTCACCAATCGGCCTCCCGCCCTCGACTCTTGGCCTCCCACCCCTGACCTCCACGGCGAGCTGCAGCCTGCGAATTTCGCCTTCAACTCTTGTGGTCAGGTAGAGTCTAAATTAAAAAAGCGGTTCTAAAAAACCCCCCCCCCCAAAAATAGAACATTTTCCAATAAACTCTCCTGTTTCAGGTTTGGAGATCCAGCCACCGCTAACTGCTCGAAACCAAACCATGGGTATTCTATGATGGGCTGGGAAAAACTACCGGTAAGACAGAAACTCCCTGGCTACGATGTCATGCTAGGTAAAGATGAGACGTCTGGCATTTTAATTAAAAGACAATGAAGGCTTCAGAATTTTAGAGTTTTGAATAAACCATATTAGTGTTCTTATATTTAAGCAGACATGTTTATATGTTGCTGATGCTAAACTTTTACTTGTTGAGTGAATTCCCATGTAGGGCTGGTCTAAGGCACGTGATTTTATCGGCTGCTTAGGGCCTCCCCACCACCAGGGGGCGCCCAAGAGCAAAAGGCTAACAAGATAGAATACATATAATTTTTTTATAACAATGAATAATACAAACTAAATGCTTTTAAACATGGAAAAACAATTTCTATATCACTTTTACATTTGGTACAGATATAATAGTTTCATCTCTTCCTGTCATCTCTATTTAATTGGGAAAATATATCAAACTTGTCAACTTGTTTATTGTAAATTCAGTGTTTATCAGCTAATGTTACTTTCAAGTACTTAAAATAATATGGTACACTTAAATATCACTCTGTATTTAAGAATTCATTTTTTTATTTCATTTGGTACTCTTGTAATGTTAAAATCAGTAGCAATAATAATGTCAGTATATATGTGTTACACAGAATGTAGAGCCTACATTTAGGCCTTTTGCAATAAGAAATCAATTAATCGCACAATAATCCAAACAAGCTCAATAATTTCTATTTGTATGATTTATTGTTTTTCTCTTTTCTCTCTTTCTACCAAAAGGGAGAAACACAGGAAAGTTCAGTTTTCACAATGGAAAATTTTCTGGTGTGGAGTGTGGACAGCGTGACTGAATGGAGTCTCAGCCCTGAATGTTATGCAACGCCTGAGGAGGGAGGGCAGTGCAGCAGTCCTCTCTCTGTAATAGTCTACCGTGAGTTCGTTTTTTTTTTTTTTTTTTACTATACGAGAAAATTGAAGGATTTTAAGTTACCTGATCCTCTGTCTGCCTCCACAGAGCCACCAAAATCAGTCTCCATCCGGTTTTTGAATCACAGCGGCCCGATGTACGAGAGACAGAAGTACATTCTGCAGTGCACAGTTGAAGATGTCGCGCCCGTGGAAAACCTGGTGGTGACCTTCTACAAGGGACGGACGGTGCTGGCTGAGTTCTGCTCCAACAGGACCACAGAGAGGACTCCAGTGAAAGAGAGCTTCAGTCTGCTCGTCACTCCCTGCAGAGGGGACGATGGAGACCAGTACTGGTGTGAGGCGAAGCTGGAACTGGGGCCTTCGGGACCACAGCAGCCTCCAGCAGAGAGGTCGCAGAACATCAACGCGACAGTCCTCTGTGAGCGAACTAAGCTGAACATCACAACTAAAATGTTTCACACTTTAATTTGATTTTATGTCAGAATTACACAAAGTAATGCAACAAATCTGCAGAAAAGAGATACAAGGTTGTTAATGTAATCCGAAAAATGTAAGCAGTAATGATTAAGGTAAAAATACCTAAAAGTATAAGAATCTTGGCCATTTAACAAGTAAAAGGTAACAGTAGATGCATTTCCATAACAAAAGGGCACAAATCTTTCTCACTATTCTGCTAATGCCGAAAAAAATACTTCACAATTGGGCTGTTTCTAATAAATAAATAAAATTATCACGTGATTAAGCTTGTTTAGGTGACAAGTCAATAAAAATCATGGCAGCGACAGATGTAAACATGATATATTCAGAACTCAGTCATGGCTCTAGCGCTCATCACCAGTCAGATGAACGTCAGCGTTTTATTCTGTGGAGCAACCAACAACTTATACCCTTATTCTAGGCGTTTTGGGGAATTTATAGTCAGTGATTTTACATAAGAGCTATGGATTCAACAGGTTGGAATGACACACAGGTTTCTATGAACTGTATGATGCAGTGGGAGCTCTGGTTGAGCCAGCTGCACATTGGGAGAAAAAAACAAAACATCTTCCTCCTACTACTTTCTGTTGTCTTCAGTGTTTCTGCCAGGGTAACGTCCGTCTGTTGTTCATGACTTGTGATGCAAAAAGGTTTCCATTGCAGTTTTGCGACATCTATTTCAATACGGATAAAATTTTTTTCAAAAACCCACCTCATTGTAGCGCAAAATCTTAATTGAAAAACGTGTTTTGTTTTGTTTTTTCCAAAAAAGCGATTTCGTAATTTCAATTTGTGCACATCTATAGCAAATGGATACAATTACTTGTCAGCCATGAGAGTTAAAAATTTAACATTTGCAGCTAACGCAAGACAAACAGAATAAGGTTTCTTACAGATGAGATTTTTTTTGCAGCATCATGTAGTTTAAATACCGATAGTGAACAGAGGTCACTGTTCTGTCATTCCAGGATAACTTTGGAGGGCTCCTCTAATCCAATTTTAAAATTATTTGAACTACGCTAAATCTGAGTACTACTCATTAACATCTAATTTGAATACAATTTTGACATCAAGAGTACTTATCAGCTTTAAGAATTGAGAAAAATAACAGTCGTAAAGGAAACAAAATAGTTTAAAAAAACATTATGCGCTGAGTGTTTTACTTTATTTTTTATAAGATTAGCCAGAAATCACTGATCAGTGAATTGTTCTAGCAACTCCTTGCTAGAACAAATGAGGAAATAAACAGCAGATAGATCATTGATGATTTGAACATCTGAGTACAGGAAAGTTGGTTGGAGTTGATGGAAATGGAACCAAGTAGAGGGACGAAAACCTGTTACATATGACTACGTTGTCTTCGCCTGATCACATAAAATCTGAATAAGATACAGTAAAAGATTGAAATGAGACAAAAATGTCAAAAGATTATGCACGTTTTTGAAACCATGTCAAATCTAAATACCATTTGTTCCTCTCCCTCAAGGGGATCCAGAACATATTCATCCATCCAAGCTGCACATGGAAGAAAAACCTTTAGACTGTGAAGTTCAAAACCAGCCATTAGGAGGAAACGGTAATATTCAAAATTAAATGGGTCGTTTCACCTCCAATGTTTAGATCTTATTCCCCATGAAAAGGAAAGACTTTATATTTATGTCCATTTCTTTTATAGGAACTACAAACAGATGTCGAGGATGCTTCTTATTGATCGCTCTTCTTGCTTATTTGATCGACTGCTAAACCTGAGGGAACAAACCAATTCCCAACTTGGACTGGTCCAGATGTGGGAAATACATCCTAGAAGATCCATCATCAGTCTTCAGTGTAAAAAATAAAATCCCAAAAAATAAAAATAAAGTCCCAATAAAATCAAAATCTACTCTAAAGAAAGAGCCACTGCTAAGGTACATGTTCTGACGGCAGACCAACTCTGACTCAAAATGTTAAATCCCATTTTTATGAATGCTGCTTTGAAGATATTTAATTTTGTGAATTCTGCGTTTCGTTGGACGTTTGTTTTAATTCATATCCAGTGTACATACTTTTTAGTCTGCATTCAAATGTAAAATCTGCCTTCAGGATCAACTTTTCATATTATTTGTGGCATGCTTCTTTTAATCCAAGCACTGGTTAAATTTTGCGATGTCATAATGTCAACTTCATTTATGCTATTTGGAGTGTTTGTAAAATACAGAAACTAAACCTCAACAGAAATGTATGTCTCAACTGACCATCTTCCTTGAATTTAGTGTATTGTTCAGAATCAATGCTGCAGCCACCCAGCAGACCCAGGAACAATTTTCTGACCTCCTTGGGGAAAAACAAAAACAAAATAACCCATCAGAAGTCAAAGATGGCTTGAACAAAACCAGAGGCTTTCAATGGTTATTTTTATTTTACGGGAAAAGCCATTTAAACCAACTTGCTCAGTCAGATCAGTAGAATCTAGGAATCATTTAGGATCAATGTCACATCATCAGGCAGACTTACGCCTGGTTCGATCACAGGATTTAGAAATCTTGACGATTTTCAAAACACAATTAAAAAAAAAAAAAAACAGTATGACCAAACCTGTACTACCTGTGTGTGGTGTCGAGCAACACACCATACACAAATCCATTTCACTCCCCAACATTCAGGTGCCAAACAGGAAATCTCACAAAATCTCTTGAGTCCAAACATGGCAGTTTGTGGAGTACTTTAAAAATAAATAAAAGGATGTCTGACGTCCTCTCGATTTTCTGGTGCACCATGAAACCATGTCCATTTAGAATTCCCCTCACTTCACGATTGGTTAAACATCGAATTCAACAGGGCTTCATTCTTGGTTCACACACACCAATACTGGAAGATGTGTGAAGAAAAGCCAACATGTCAAATATCCCTGATGTTGGATGAAAGCAAACCTAATATCCACAGTTTCTAAGAAAAAGTCTACTACCAGGGACCTTTGACCTCCACCAGCAGACAAGGCAGGTGAAGCTTCTAGCCCAAGGACACAATGACCGAAACGGATGGAGTGAGGGTTTGAACTGGCAACCCGCAGTTTACAGGACAAACTCCAACCACCTTCGCCAGCATATAAAACTTTCCAATATTGGTTAATTGTGAAGCTATGAGCAAAGAATAAAAATGAATGGTAAACTTCTTGGGTCAACCTCAAACATCTTCAAAGCAACAGCCTTCATTGTGACACTAATCTTAAGCAAACTTATCCAAACCACCGACTGGTTTTAGAAAAGTGATTCATTTAGACAGGATCCTAAGCACGCCAATAGTTGCGTTTCCATTAACCATGCAACTGCATGATTTGAATGGATAAGAAACAAGCCAGTTGAAAGGACACTTTTTCAATGAAAGGTTTTAGTGTCAGGATTAGGTGGGGGAGGTGGTCTCCATATTGAAATTGGTTTATTTTGTAAAACTACATGATTTGCATGAACAACCTGATATTGCTGCTGGCACAAACTACAAAAACAGCAGTTTGAGGATGATGGCACAGCATGTGTTTTTTAATGACTTTTCACAAGTAGAAACTTATTCCTGTCTGATTTTAACTGCATTTCTTTTTCAATGGGAAAAAGAATAAATAAAAAAAATAAAGAATGAATAACGTTTTGGGCACACGTTTAATGAAAATACAGCTAACGGAAGCCAGAAAAGTCGAGTAAAACCCTGCACCTATTGAAGTTTGTTCATCTCTTCAAAGTTAATCGAAGGTCGATTCTATTGCCATTTCCACCACATCATGATTACATTAAGATGAGGGAACACTGCGTACACAGAACATCATTCAATATTCTGATGTTGCTCTGCAACAGGTTTCAGCTCTTGAGTCTTTCAAATGTCTCATTTACAGCTTTATTTACTTTTAATAAGGTGAATTACAATCCGACAGCACTGAAGACAAGAGTCACGTTTCTCACAATGTCCAATTCAGAAATGTAACGGTAATCTTTCAATATTTATCAGAACCAACTGAGCTACTGTAAACCCTCAGGAATAACCAGTTTAGCAAGAGGTTCAGGCAATACAAGTTAGCATAAAGGTTAAATTTACTGTCCGTTTCTAAGTTGAGAGACTCCAAAAGATTTGATATCTCCAACCTGCAACAGATGAGGCAAAACAACCTGACTCTCAGGGAAATTGATTGGGCTTGAGTGAGGTGGTGGAGGAGGAAGAGGAGGACTTCTGTTGTCCGTCCCCACATTCCAGGGCTTGAACACCGCTGTCGCCAAGTAGTCCCTGGAGAGAGCAAGGGGCTGCTCACAAGCCAGTGCCTGGTCGGCGAGGATATCCAGGAGGGAACATCCGGGAGTCTCTGGAAGTCCGTCTGCCTTTGGAGGAGAGAAGGAGACAGAGACGCCTGACTCCACCTTCAATTCTTCAGTCCCCTGATTGCTTCTGCACCTGTCTGGACGCTTCTCAGTTTGACAGCTCTTGGCCTTGTTTACTCTGAACATATGAGAACATGCACATCATTTAAAAACAATCTAAAATGATTTCAAACGCAATCCAAAGAGTTTGCTGGACTTTCTTACAGGAGCGAAGCAAAGAGGCCCGACAGCTTCCTGCTCTCCCTCATCAGCACCCTGAAATAACAATGAGGTAAAAATCTCTCATCAATATGGCAGGTTTTAAAATTGCAACAGACCTGGACTGCATCCATCCTTTAGGCCAAAGAGGTTTCACTTCATTGTCAAGCACAGTCTTCATGTACTCTTCAAGCTCTTGCCCTTCTTTCCCCTCCTTTTGACATGTTGCCATTTTCTCCTTCAATAAGAGACCCAAGCAATCTCTGCATGTTATGAAAACAAGCGTTACAAGAATCGTCCACATTTCTCCTCAGATGATCTGTGCAGCAGTCCACCTGATCTCCTGATTCCATTTGAATAACTTCTTTGGAACAGCTTTTCTGGCACTTTTCTCCACCACCCTGTCCTCCTCCGTTTCCCTGAGACAGATTTGGAAAGACGGATATGCTCAGCCTCCAGTTATATACATACACAACATGGTGTATATAGTTTTTCAAAGTTTGGAAAGTTTATTTAAAATCAGTCTTCTGATTACTCTTACATTCTGTGTGCAGCATTAGTTTGGCGCTAAGGAAGGCCAATGGGATTTTGACTCTGCTACCAAAATGTCAACATTTGTCAAGCAGTAGAAACTGAAATCAGCTAAAATAATGCATTTTGGTGAAAACTTGATTTTGACAGTTTACTTGCACGACTCAAAAAGCTAATATTTAGCTTTTTGGTGAAATTTATGGAAAGTGTACCTTTCCCCAT
>NW_015113548.1:127571-136679 GCF_001443285.1 Poecilia latipinna | reverse complement strand
CAAACTACAAAAACAGCAGTTTGAGGATGATGGCACAGCATGTGTTTTTTAATGACTTTTCACAAGTAGAAACTTATTCCTGTCTGATTTTAACTGCATTTCTTTTTCAATGGGAAAAAGAATAAATAAAAAAAATAAAGAATGAATAACGTTTTGGGCACACGTTTAATGAAAATACAGCTAACGGAAGCCAGAAAAGTCGAGTAAAACCCTGCACCTATTGAAGTTTGTTCATCTCTTCAAAGTTAATCGAAGGTCGATTCTATTGCCATTTCCACCACATCATGATTACATTAAGATGAGGGAACACTGCGTACACAGAACATCATTCAATATTCTGATGTTGCTCTGCAACAGGTTTCAGCTCTTGAGTCTTTCAAATGTCTCATTTACAGCTTTATTTACTTTTAATAAGGTGAATTACAATCCGACAGCACTGAAGACAAGAGTCACGTTTCTCACAATGTCCAATTCAGAAATGTAACGGTAATCTTTCAATATTTATCAGAACCAACTGAGCTACTGTAAACCCTCAGGAATAACCAGTTTAGCAAGAGGTTCAGGCAATACAAGTTAGCATAAAGGTTAAATTTACTGTCCGTTTCTAAGTTGAGAGACTCCAAAAGATTTGATATCTCCAACCTGCAACAGATGAGGCAAAACAACCTGACTCTCAGGGAAATTGATTGGGCTTGAGTGAGGTGGTGGAGGAGGAAGAGGAGGACTTCTGTTGTCCGTCCCCACATTCCAGGGCTTGAACACCGCTGTCGCCAAGTAGTCCCTGGAGAGAGCAAGGGGCTGCTCACAAGCCAGTGCCTGGTCGGCGAGGATATCCAGGAGGGAACATCCGGGAGTCTCTGGAAGTCCGTCTGCCTTTGGAGGAGAGAAGGAGACAGAGACGCCGGACTCCACCTTCAATTCTTCAGTCCCCTGATTGCTTCTGCACCTGTCTGGACGCTTCTCAGTTTGACAGCTCTTGGCCTTGTTTACTCTGAACATATGAGAACATGCACATCATTTAAAAACAATCTAAAATGATTTCAAACGCAATCCAAAGAGTTTGCTGGACTTTCTTACAGGAGCGAAGCAAAGAGGCCCGACAGCTTCCTGCTCTCCCTCATCAGCACCCTGAAATAACAATGAGGTAAAAATCTCTCATCAATATGGCAGGTTTTAAAATTGCAACAGACCTGGACTGCATCCATCCTTTAGGCCAAAGAGGTTTCACTTCATTGTCAAGCACAGTCTTCATGTACTCTTCAAGCTCTTGCCCTTCTTTCCCCTCCTTTTGACATGTTGCCATTTTCTCCTTCAATAAGAGACCCAAGCAATCTCTGCATGTTATGAAAACAAGCGTTACAAGAATCGTCCACATTTCTCCTCAGATGATCTGTGCAGCAGTCCACCTGATCTCCTGATTCCATTTGAATAACTTCTTTGGAACAGCTTTTCTGGCACTTTTCTCCACCACCCTGTCCTCCTCCGTTTCCCTGAGACAGATTTGGAAAGACGGATATGCTCAGCCTCCAGTTATATACATACACAACATGGTGTATATAGTTTTTCAAAGTTTGGAAAGTTTATTTAAAATCAGTCTTCTGATTACTCTTACATTCTGTGTGCAGCATTAGTTTGGCGCTAAGGAAGGCCAATGGGATTTTGACTCTGCTACCAAAATGTCAACATTTGTCAAGCAGTAGAAACTGAAATCAGCTAAAATAATGCATTTTGGTGAAAACTTGATTTTGACAGTTTACTTGCACGACTCAAAAAGCTAATATTTAGCTTTTTGGTGAAATTTATGGAAAGTGTACCTTTCCCCATGTCAGTCTGATGGACATGGTGGATGTATTCTGGACTTTGTAGCTGATCAGGATATCTCTAGCGATACCAGATTTCAGTTTATTATGAAATGTCCTCCAAAAGATTAACATTCCCAACTTTATATGAGTACAATACTTTAACAGTGCTGGCAACTCATAAAATACTTAACTTACTTTGAAGTCTTTGCTTTCTCATAGGCTTGGCAACTTTCCTGGAAACAAGCCACCTGCTCTGGCATTGACCTGTCGATGGCCTCTTTAAGTTGCTGCAGTTGATCTTCTGCACCAGGAGTTTCCTCCTTAAAAGTTAGACAGGGTTAAAAACAGAAGTCCTACACTACTTATAAATAAATATTTAAATTCCTAAAACACACTCACTTCATGTGTGATCAGCAGTTTCTTGACTCGTTTCATCAGAGTATCTTTACTGCAGGGCATGAAGGAGGACAGGTGCTTGTAGACCTTGGAGCGAAGCTGGCTGCTCTGCTCCTGACACTGCAGCTCAATACTGGAGCAAGAAACAGGAGGAGAACGCCACACTCAATACAAACTAATATAGACACACCAAATGTTAAGCATTCAAGTTGGAGATATGCACTTAAATCTGCCAAACTTTATGTTTGACAGTGTATTAGCAGCTTATTTTAAGTGTGCTGCATTTTGTAAATGTCTAATTATATTTAGCTTCTAAGAATGAAAGCAGGATCAGCTCCAACAGTGAGGTTGAATAGTAAGACCGATTGTTCAGCTTAATAGCTTCTATAATTAGGTTACTTTGGCTTGTGAAATTTCCCTATTTTACCTTGCTTATGTTATTTCACCGGGAAAAAAACGAAAAAAGAATAGGTATTAAGTAAAACTACAACAACAGTAATGATTCCTTGGCATTTTATAGTTTCAAGTATATATTTTTTAAAAATGCAAGTACAAGACAATTTGAAATTGCGCATGTTTTGGATTAATTTACTTGAGCAAAATTGAGTTGATATCAGGACTGAAGAACTTGAGTTTTGATTCCCCCTCCGATGTCTTGGAGGCCTAAAAAAAAAAAAAAAAAAAATACGTGGGTCTAATACACATCTTTTCATTCAAAAAGGTTCCAGTGATGCACACAAACAGTGACACAGGAAAACGAAGCTGTTACCAAGTGTACCAAGAAAAGTTAACCTCTTGGTACACTTGAGATAAACTAACTTACAAGTAACTTTTTAGCAAGAAATGAGGGCTTTTTTAAATTCAGTTCTTTAATATCATTGAAAAAAGATTTCCCTTGCTACATGGGAAAATGTTTTGTTATAAGTGGAATAATCTGCCGGTGGAACTAGTAATTTTGCAACAAAATTCACTTAAAAACAAGCTAATACATCTTGCTTAAAAGATACTTATGAATTGGTTCCCCCTAAAAAAAAAAAATTCACACATCTTACTGTCACCAGGTTCCTAATGCTGTCCTCCAGTTCTGGGGGAAGTCCCTCAGGCAGCGGGGCACTCTGAGTCAGAACCACAGGACCGGGTTCAGCCTGGAGCTGAAGTTGCTCTGACTGATGCGTCAGGAGCAAGCTGGTCTTTGTGGTTAAAAGTTGCGATTCACCTTCAGTCTGAGCGTTCTGCTGGATCTGATCATCTGATCTGATGTTAAGTTGTGCTTCAGCAGCTGTTTGGGGAAGAGATTTTGGCGACAGAGACTCTTCGCTAGCCTCCAACAAGGAGTCCAAATCTATGTCAAAATCCACCGTGCTGGCCGCTTGGATCAGAGCGTGATCATTGGTGGAGCCGATCAAACTGAGGAGAGGGTCCGTTAGAGTGGAGCCGCCTCCCCCAGCTCCATCTGGTGGGAACGTGGAGGCCGGGGTCGCTGGCTCTGTTACAGCCGCAGCCGCCGTCGTCGTCGTCGTCGTCGTCTGGTGTGCCTTCCCCCGTTTTTTCCGCTCCCTTTCCTTCTCTCGCTGAAACTTCTTCAGCATGCTGGTGACGCTCAACGTCTTGGCCTTTTTCTTCTTTTTGAGTTTTCCTTCATCCACCCCCAGTTTGGACTTAGTGCTACAAAGTCATGAGTAAAAGGTCAAAAGCTTTCAAATTTCAGACAGGAGTTTATCGACTCTGGTCAAGCGTACCTTAAATTTGTGTTGGTCTTCATTGCACCAAGTGCCTTACCCCGTTTCTTTGGATTCTGCTCAATGTCAAGTTTACGTTTCTGATGATGTACAGCATTAATATATACACACAAAACAGAGCTCAAAATTGCAAGATGGTGAAGAGAGTTTGGAAATCAAATCTTGTACAAAACTGCACCGAATTTTCTATTTTTCCCCCAGAATTCAAGATTAGATGGTGAAATTTTTAGGCTGACTGTCCCCAGTGGCCAGATGATTCAAAACTCAACAAAAATCTAACACCATACCTAAAGGCTACTAGTTCACACAAACGCCTCTCCTCTTAATGCACGATCAAAGTTGGTACTTTTAGTATAACTGAAATGCATAAAAATAAAGTCAGCGCGGTGACACAAAAGAGATAAGACCTATTGGATGAGACAATTGGCACAAAAAAAAGAAAAAAAAAAGAAGTGCTAGACTTCCAGCTGACAACAGGAAACCTCAGCAAAACATATAAGTTGGCGTATTTAAAAGGATCAGTATTGCATAAAAATAACTGAGCTTTACATCATGTTATAAAGTCATCACCCTCATCAAAAACCATTCCTGGAGTGTTGCCTGGAATATGCACAACACTGAACCTTCAACAGAACTGAACACGCTTTTTCTAAACTGAAGTTGGAAATCTTGTCATGAAGTTAAGCAGCAACATTATTTCAGGAAGGAACTCCAAGTAGTTAAATTTAGGTAATGGTAGTCATGAGAAGTGCTATACAAGATGAGGGGGGGGGGGAATAAAAATCAGCTTAAAATCTGATAATTTTATAGTCATTTTGTCTTCATATTAAAGTTACCACATCTGCACCCTAATGGAAGTCCACACATAAAGAAAAATCTCAATTAGAATCTCCATCAAAACTTTATAGAAACTGGAGCTTGGAAAACTGCAATTCAAAAAAAAAAAAAAAAAAAAATAAAAACAAACAGCACTTACTTTAGTTGGTTGAAATATTCCCTCATCTGTTGAGTCGTCTATGTCAGTGGCCTGACGAAAATGCAGTACACCCGAATTCACATAGAATCCACCAAATTTAGTGGTAAGGGTGGACGGCACAAACTCGTCGTACTGGGCCGGAATCAAAAAGGAAATGTACATAAAAACACATGCCATTGTGTTTTTATGTGCACAGTGAGGAAAATTAGGTGAGGAGCTGAAACAACAACAAAGATCCTCAGTGACAGTTTTCTGCACTGTCTATGGATTAGAGTTATTGGTAGAACGCCTAAAGTCTATTAAATAGCCTCAACTTAAATGTACCAGACTTCTCACAAATTGTGCTATTCTGGACTCAGGATGGGAGAAATGCAAAAAAAAAAAAAACAAACAACAAACAACAAGCTATAGTGAAAACAGACTCACTGCCTCAGAGTTGTCAATGAAAGAATCCTCCTCATCATATCCATATCCAATGTCAACCAGATCCTCAATGCGATCTTTCTTCTTATGTTTGCCTCCCTGCAACGCCCAAGTCATAAGCAGCTCAGTTTTAAAATAATAAAAAAACGTCAGCCATCGATACCCACACTTTTTTCTTCTGACTTTCTCGCGACAGCAGCAGCTTCTTCATGTTCTTGTCGTTCTTCCAGTCGGCTCAGTGGGACGTCGTCTGTTTGCTGTAACTGACAATATTAATCATAACATCAAAACAAAGAGGAAAAAGTCTGCTTTCAGCTACACCGAGTTAAACTTCACATTTGCAGCTTTTCAACATTAGACAGTGATGGACATCAATTTCATAAAATAAGCAACCATCTGAAGGTTATCTGGAGCTCTATGTCTTTGTTCTAGTAAATTGTAAAGGTCAACTGACTGTTGAGAAAAATCTTGCAGAACAAAAACTCGTTAAATGCTACAGAGAGGCTTTTGAATATTTACTAAAACTTAAGGCTTTAAAGTTTTAGTAAGTTAAATACTTTGCTTCACTTGGCAAATAATGAAATTGTAATCAGATAATTCAAATTCAGATACACGTGGTTGTAAAAGGCCATGTTGAAATAAGCTATGTTGTTGAAATAGGCTATATTTGACTTTACCAGTTCATAAATTACAGACCATTTATTCTTAAACATGGGGAACCAATACGTAGTTTAATACTTTTTCTTCTTTTTTTCTCCTTTGGTTTGTTTTGATTGCATTTCCCTCCATTTCATGTAAAGCACATTGAATTGTCTTGTTGCTGAAAACATGCTATATAAATAAAATTACCTTACCTAGAATAATTTTACAATAGTGCAGTGTTTGAGGAATTTTGTCTGTATGCAGTGATGTGCATTGCCAAAAAGACTCAAAAATAGTACTTCACGTATTAATTATAGCAATATATATAGGATTTTAATAAAATATCTTTATGGAAAAAATGTTTGACTACATTGTTGGTAAATCTGAATGTGGAGTTTGCAATGGCCACTTAAAAAGTTTGCCATTAAAAAGAAACAACTTTTTGCCATAATTCATCATACTCTTAAAACAAAGTGTTTATATTTTTGTGGTTGGGCATGGTTTGCCCTCCATACAGGCAATAGGCCATATAATGCCATTCTTTTCATAATTTACAACGACAGCACTTGCTCTGTTTAATAATTAATTTTTTCTTAAAAATACAAGTTTAAAACATATTTTAAATATTTAGGTTATAAATACCTTACAATATCACACTTATACAATTTATATAATTGAAAAAATATTAATTTTATGTTGCTTATTTAATATTTAACGCTTTGGAGTAGCTTGTCAATAAATAATCAATTTCCCCTCGGGAATCAAAAAAGTATATTCTATCCAATTCTCCCATACCAGCCCGTTATCAATTTTCCCCGGGTCACGCGCAGGCTGACGTTAAGAAATGGACTCACGGATGCTAAAACAAAGTATTTAGTATTGGTTACTATGGTGAATTTTCACAAGAACGTGCGAGCTGAATGCGGCAAATGCGGCCTTATTCCTTCAAAAAGTCAGTAACACGGTCCAATTCAGTACAACAAAGATTAATTTAGAAACATTCAGTTAATTAAGAACACATCTCGTTGTTAAAACAGGATGTGAGCCCACCTCGTTCTCAATCAGCTCACAGTAGTTAAACTCTGGAAAGCTCCTCTTGTCGGGCTCAAACAAAGTGAGAACCAGCCGAACAGTTTCGGTGCCAGATGGCGGGGCTGAGCTGGTTCTGGTGTCCTGTGGAACAACAGGGGAACCCTGCTGGGCGGAACCCCGTGCTTCAGAACCAAATGAACCGACGCCACAGCTCAGAGTGGTGAGCGGGACTCTCCGAGACTCGGCCATTATCTGAGACGCACAGACGGCAGAGTGTGTTTTAATTTGAACGGTCTTCCTCCTGGAAGAGTCCAATTAACACCAAGCGGAAGCAGGTGTGTGCGTCTGCTTCTGGGCACGCGCTCAGCCTCACTTCGAGCCAATGATGTAGTGATATGCCAGTGTATGAATTTGTTTTTCTGTCTTTACTTTACTACTGTGGACTCATTTGTTTATATTCGTTTCCTTATTATGCAGTTAGGAATTTACTCCAGATTTCTAATTCTATCTGTTTTCAATATCTGTTTTGCTTTAGTTTGTTTTTTAAGTTATTTTTGTAAAGCACGTCAGCTGTCTGGTTGGCTGTTTTGTAAAGGCTATTTAACTCAATAAATTATTTATTTATTATTATTATTATTATTATTATTATACCAATACATTTTTCAAGAAATAGGGTCAGAATTCATAGGCTATGTTTATATTGATGAATATGCCTTACAGGTCTACGATGGACTGGCGACCCGCCTCTTGCCCGAAATGTCTCCCTGGAGATAGGCACCAGGACCTCTCCTGACCCCATACGGACAAGGGTGTAAGAAAATGGATGGATGGATGGATGGATGGATGGATGGATGGATGGATGGATGGATGCCTTACAAGTAGTTAATGAAAGAAAATTATCATGTTACACAAGATTATTAAAAGTATTTTAAAAAAGGTACAAGACAGTCTATTGACAAATACCAGTGTAATGAAGAGAAAATGCATGTTAAATTATTTATTTTATTTTATTTTTTACATTAATTAAAAAAGTCAAGATGTGCTTAACACAGTTTTTGTTTTTTTAAGCTATACAATGATGAAGCTGGAATAAACACTTTAAATCATTATATGGAATCTAAGCAAAAAAATTTTTTTATCCAAGTTACAAAGAAAATATTTTTTATAGTAGTCGATTTTATCAGATCTGATACTCGAAGAAAAGAATATCTTCTGTTTCACAGTTGAAATTTTGATGACCGAGGGCAATACACATTAATAACCACAAGAGGGTGCTACAGATCTTTAAGAGCAAGTGCAGCTGAGTGATGGCAAAGATTTCCCGTTCATTTATTTCCTCCCAACCCCCCGACATATAAACTCCTAGAGTTTCATGGAACATTAATCCAAGAATACTATTTATTTGATATAAAAAAAAACATTTCTTAAAATTAACTTCTACGCAAGGCAACTCATCAAATGTATTTAAAAACAAATATCCTCTTGTTCTTTCCTTTGTTTTACAAAGCTGATATGAGAACGTGCTGACTTTCTCTTAATTGACATTTTCAATTAAGATTTTTTTTAGATCCAGTATTGTTTCATGCAGGTGTTCTGCATCAAAGACGACTTCTGCTCACAAACTAAAAGTCCAGCAGCGGCCTTCATTTCAGTCAACACCAGAAAGAAGACGTAAGGCAAACATCCCATCACTCAGCAGACAGAAAGACAAAGTTTGATTTGTCTTTCTGTCAAATCAAACTTTGACAGAAAGTCAAAGTTTGATTTGACTTTCTGTCAAATCACAATCACTTCAGCATTGAGTGATTGTGAATTGGTCAATCACATAGCTATTTAGGACTTACTTCTATTGCTAAAGGTGAAAATGCAAGGAATATTCAGTTTTTACAAGCCAGATGTAAAAACTGAAACAGGAATATACAGACAATCACTGTCACCATTAACTTTAGCTTCAGAATTAGTAGTTTTGGGGTCGTAAAGGTTAACCTCAGGATCAAACACATATTGCTGAACATTTTACAACATAGTTTCAACTTGAAAGCTCATGTATGGAGATAGACTGGGGCCATAAAGTTTGTTCAAACGAAAAAAAAAAAAA
>NW_015113548.1:100674-125874 GCF_001443285.1 Poecilia latipinna | reverse complement strand
AAGAAATAGGGTCAGAATTCATAGGCTATGTTTATATTGATGAATATGCCTTACAGGTCTACGATGGACTGGCGACCCGCCTCTTGCCCGAAATGTCTCCCTGGAGATAGGCACCAGGACCTCTCCTGACCCCATACGGACAAGGGTGTAAGAAAATGGATGGATGGATGGATGGATGGATGGATGGATGGATGGATGGATGGATGGATGCCTTACAAGTAGTTAATGAAAGAAAATTATCATGTTACACAAGATTATTAAAAGTATTTTAAAAAAGGTACAAGACAGTCTATTGACAAATACCAGTGTAATGAAGAGAAAATGCATGTTAAATTATTTATTTTATTTTATTTTTTACATTAATTAAAAAAGTCAAGATGTGCTTAACACAGTTTTTGTTTTTTTAAGCTATACAATGATGAAGCTGGAATAAACACTTTAAATCATTATATGGAATCTAAGCAAAAAAATTTTTTTATCCAAGTTACAAAGAAAATATTTTTTATAGTAGTCGATTTTATCAGATCTGATACTCGAAGAAAAGAATATCTTCTGTTTCACAGTTGAAATTTTGATGACCGAGGGCAATACACATTAATAACCACAAGAGGGTGCTACAGATCTTTAAGAGCAAGTGCAGCTGAGTGATGGCAAAGATTTCCCGTTCATTTATTTCCTCCCAACCCCCCGACATATAAACTCCTAGAGTTTCATGGAACATTAATCCAAGAATACTATTTATTTGATATAAAAAAAAACATTTCTTAAAATTAACTTCTACGCAAGGCAACTCATCAAATGTATTTAAAAACAAATATCCTCTTGTTCTTTCCTTTGTTTTACAAAGCTGATATGAGAACGTGCTGACTTTCTCTTAATTGACATTTTCAATTAAGATTTTTTTTAGATCCAGTATTGTTTCATGCAGGTGTTCTGCATCAAAGACGACTTCTGCTCACAAACTAAAAGTCCAGCAGCGGCCTTCATTTCAGTCAACACCAGAAAGAAGACGTAAGGCAAACATCCCATCACTCAGCAGACAGAAAGACAAAGTTTGATTTGTCTTTCTGTCAAATCAAACTTTGACAGAAAGTCAAAGTTTGATTTGACTTTCTGTCAAATCACAATCACTTCAGCATTGAGTGATTGTGAATTGGTCAATCACATAGCTATTTAGGACTTACTTCTATTGCTAAAGGTGAAAATGCAAGGAATATTCAGTTTTTACAAGCCAGATGTAAAAACTGAAACAGGAATATACAGACAATCACTGTCACCATTAACTTTAGCTTCAGAATTAGTAGTTTTGGGGTCGTAAAGGTTAACCTCAGGATCAAACACATATTGCTGAACATTTTACAACATAGTTTCAACTTGAAAGCTCATGTATGGAGATAGACTGGGGCCAAAAAGTTTGTTAAAACGAAAAAAAAAAAAACTAACTATTACTATAACTAATGTTGAAACTATTTTTCAGTTTCAAATTTTGTTTTCAGCTCCATTTTTTCCTGTTTGAAATCCTTTTTTTCAGTTTCAATTTCTTTTTCTTTTGAACAAACCTTATGGCCCTAATTTAGCTCCATACTCTGTTGACCTCCACGTTGATGGCAAAATTGACAGTTTTTTTTCATCAGTTTACAGTTTAAACATGATGATCTGTGTTTTCATTGTGTAAACATTTATATACAGTCATACTCAATAAATTCGTCTATGCACGAGTCAATTTTTTTCTGATTAAAATATCCTTTTGAAAATAACCTTTAAGCAGGTATTAAACATATTTTCATTAAGCTGTAATTTCCATTGTTTTCTTTTAAGTTTTATTTTTATTAGTCTAATGTAATATTCTGATCTTAAAGGTTGTGTTTTCATTAGCCGTTAGCAGAAAATCATCACGATTAAGATAAATAACGGTGATAAAGCATCTAAGTAGGTGAAGAACTTAGTGAAACAAATGAAATATTCAATAATATCCTAATTTATTGAATTGGTCTGAACACATGACCCGCTTCTAGGTGGCATTTTTATTTTATTGACTGCTGTAACAGTTCTGGCAGGTTTGGTGAATGCAAGGTAAAAAAAAAAAAAAAAAGAATAAACTTGTCACATAACTTGATCTGTGTTTTTAATGTTTGCAAACAAACTTAATTATTTATTTATTTTCAAATAAATATCAAAACAGCAACTTCCTGACTTTTCCAGCCTGCAGTGAATTGATTTTGACAATAACAATGACGGGATAATTGCAATCTGTCACCATACATTCGGTGTTAGGGTATCACAAAATAACCAGTCCAAACCTAATTCCCTCCCTACACAAACACACACACACATACATGCACACACACACACACACACACACACACACACGTGTCTCTGATCTGCATAACACACACGCTTCCCCACTTTGTAATTATAAATGAATTTCACGGTGTGAAGCTTTTAATGCAAATAATATGGATCTCTTTTTTCTTTTTTTTTTCCCAGCCGCTCACCAACAGGACTGAGTGTGTTGATCCGAGTTTGTGTGTGTTGATGTGTGTGTGTGCGTGTGTGGGTCAGATTGTTTGACTGGCCTTCCCTCTCAAACGAGTTAATGGGATGGAAGCTATTTGCCTCCCTAAGCTTGAAGATGCGAGGCTGAGCAGAAGTGTTGAATTAAAAACGAAGGAGAAGGCGTCAATAAATTTGCACGGCACAATGAACTAAACACACCAGGGCAGGACAAAGGCAGACAGATGGAGACGGCAGGGGTATCATGGGTCCGTGTGTGTGTGTGCGTGTGTGTGTGTGTGTGTGTGTGTGTGTGGTGGTCTGGTTGGTGACAGGGACCCCATCAGCGCAGGATCAGAGCAGGAAAATTGGAGGACAATGTTGGAAGGGTGGCGTTTGCAGGGGGTTGGGGGGTAATTTATGCCGATCAGGGAGGCGGCATCCCAGAGGTGCATAATTTACTCATTCATTAACTAGACCAAACTAGAGCCAATATTAATTAACTCCATCTTCAGCGCCTCTCGCCCTGCCGAGCACATGCTTTGTTGTCAAGCGGCCGCAGCGTTTGTGGAAGTGAGGGCTTTAAAACGAAGGCACGCGGGCCAGAGGGCGAACCAGGCTGGAAGGAGATGTTGAGTTGCTGAAAGTGATGCTTTTAGAGAGAGAACATGACTAATGATCAGGGTTTAGAATGTTTTAGTTTTCAGAATTTTGCTTCCAATGTTTTGCTTCTGCTAATTTTCACTCGTGCAACATATACTTTTGGACTAAAATGTTTTGTCTTAACTTGCTTATTTATGAATTTACATAAAATTGAGACTTTGAACAGACAAGGAATTTGTTTTAAAACTACTGCAGATGTAGGTTGTTACTTTGAAATACTACTCACGTAATCTGTTTTTTTTTTACAGCGCTTCTCACACCCTTAAACTTTTTCACATTTTGTCACCTTACAAGTTCAGACTCCAGGTTCTCTGGTCAGATAAAACCAAACATGTCACTTCTCAGCAGGGCCGGCACAAGATTTTTGGGGGGCCTTGGGCAGAATATGATTTAACCTCCCCCTCCTCCCCGCCCACCTCCTCTTACTGCATCACCGTCCTTGACATTGACAGCGTTTCAACACAGATTTGGAGGATAGACGGTGGAGTTTAATGGGTCAAGCTTCAAATCAATCACTGATAATTGGTTATTTACTGAGATGTGAACAAACTGAGCTCAAACACAAAGGCATTGTAGCTATGGCAACACAACAATCAAACTATGAAGTTTTTTCTTTGCACTTTTACAAAGCAAAGTTAAATGTTAAATACAATTCTTTTAACTCATCCAGACTGAAACCATTAAATAAAAATACATTTCTTATTTCCAAACAAAAGCTAAAATTCTAGATCCATGGTCTGGGTTCAAATTTAAGCGTTTAAGCAGACTGTTCTATTTAATTAAATTGTAGAAAAGATTTGGAATGTGATCTTCATGGATGCCCTCTGTTCAGTCTGAATGAGTTTGAGCTGTTTTACAAATAAATATCAGCAAAAATGTCAGTTTCAAAGTTACTGGTCCTGTAACAAATAATAATAATAATAATAATAATAATAATAATAAACCTTCCAACTTTTCCTCCACATCACAATTATATTGTGTATTGGCTTCACATAGAACATATTCAATTGCACAAAATGAAATATCAGGTTGTATCTGAACTTTTAAATTATTTTTTCTTACTTTAAATTGAAACAGATCATTATAATCATCTCTTTAGGAGAAACACCATCTGTTCTTCTCAAAGTCTTTTATACTGACTGCTTGGGAGCTGGAGGTTTTTTATTCATTTATTTATTTATTTATTTTAAATGCTGTTTTTAAAAAGGCACCTTTACTTTTCTTGGTGCTTGTAATTGTTTTTTATAAGCACTGGTGACTTTCAAATTCAATTTCTCCAGCAAGAATCAGCAGGTCAATCTGAAGCCTCTTCACTTTCAGAAACATTAATTCTTACACTTTCATTCAATTTGTTAGATTTCTGCTTAGTTGAAATAAAAATGTATTATCACAGTTTACAATTTTTTTAAATGCTTCCGATAATAACATTAATAATAATAAACTAAGAGGGAAAGGTGACCCTGTGGTTTTTAATAAATGTGGGAAAACGCTTTCTTCCACTCTCCTCCACTTGGTGGCGCTCCTCCCCTGACACTGCCTCCCGCTGTCAGGCCCTGCTAACTTTGATTAAGGTTTAAATTGGCTGAATTTAATGAACGTTGCCTAATTAGGCAGGATAACAGCTTTAATTGATAAGTAATTATTTGCCACAAATTGTTATTAATTCTCCAGCTCTGTCATGTAGTGTTCTAACTCTAAAACCCTCCTCTATCTCCCCCACCTCTCCTCTGTCCCCCCAGCCCCCCCAAAGCAGAGCAGCATTTTTTTTCTATTTATGTAAACAAGCAGGGGTAAACAATTAAACATATGCTGGGATGGGATATTCCGCAGGGCCTCATCAGGCTGCACTCGGCAGAAAGCGCAGTTTAAGGGAAATGATTTGCTCTCATTTGTAAATTTGAGCAATAATTGTCTGAACTGTTCTGACATGTTGGGTCGGCGCCACCTGCTGCAGGCTGGCACGTCTAAAGAGGCAGAAAGGCTGGAAAATAGGACGAGGGATCCGAAAACGAACCGGAGAAGAAGAGAGGCTTTGACCATCCAGAAAATATGTGAATCAGTCACTATTTGTTTTTATACGACATCTAATTTTTTAGGATATTGCGGTAATAAATTGGACAATAAAATGCACAGGTCAACATAATTTCCTATCTCATCTCTAAGCTCCACTCCTCGGGTCCACAGACTCTTCTTATTGAGTTGTCAAAATAGTTTTGGCAAAATAGAAAAAAAATACCAAAACATTTTGAAGCAAAGAAGTTGAAATAACTGTTATTAATTGAGATTTGAAAATCAAAACCCTTTGTAAATTAATAATGCTTGAAGTGGTTATTCTAAGAGGAGATGCAAGGAGTGTTGGCAAATACACTATAGAGAAACACTAATTCAGTCTCAGTGATCCTCGTTCTGGTATCTTGAGGCTAAAGGGTAAATGCTAATCTGAAAAGAAAACAACACGTCAACAGTAGATTTAAATTCTGTGCTGAAACCAACATAGATCTTTTCAAAACTTTTCTGTCCTTTAGTGTAATATAAAACTAACACCAGAAGTTTGCATACCCTGTAAAAGATATATAACAGGTCAGACAGACCCTGTCAGAAACAACCAATCAGAGCCAGGAGGAGGGTCTTAGTGCTGTTAATCAACCTTATGTATGTGCTGCTAAATGTGCTTATGGCATCAAAGCAGCTTATCGTTACAGGAAAGCTGATGGACTACCATCAACAGTGGCCATGGGAACTAACCTTAAAACTCAGAACAGGCTTTGCTTTCAGGAAGAAACTGTAGAGCAGCAGAGAGTAATGGTGCCATACTGTCATGGCACAAATATGTGAAAAAATGAATGTATTACAAATAACTAAATAATACATTAATTTCTGTTATTTAGATCAATAATAAATCAATCAGAATAAATATATAATTATAAATATTGATATATATTTAAATATAAGAGGATATATATTACACATATATATTACACACACACACACACACACACACACACACACACACACACACACATATATATATATTTATATATATATATCAAAAGCACAGCAATCTGGTTATAAACTTATCAATTTTTAAAACAAAAATTATATTCTTTCTCTCGTTATTCTGACATTTAACAAAAAGAAAACAATTTAGATCATCTAAATAAAGGACCTAAAGTTGGGAAAGAGATGTTCTTTGTGATTGTTGTATCGTGATTTTGGCGATAGTGTCGATACATGGAGTTCGAAAACCTGACTTGAAGCATCAAACGGCTTCAGTTATTTAATGTCACAATCCGCAGACCGATCCGACTGAGCCATTCATCAAAGTGATTTTAAATGAGATGCAAAATTTAAATGAACCGGCTTCTTAATTAAAACATCCGTCCTCGTTCACAGAGCGGCTCTAAGCTCTGAGCTCCTCGGCGGTGCTGCCGGTGTTTCCCCGATCCCCCTCCTTCCTCCGCCGTGCCTTCATTCCCAGCAGATGGTTTTGTCGGGCTCCAGTAGCCAGTGGCCAAATGGGCCGATCCATTCTTCCTCTTACATGCGCTACAAGCCCATCAGCTCCCAACACTGCCTTTTTTTTCCTTTTCTTTTCTTTTCTTTTCTTTTCTTTTCTTTTCTTTTCTTTTCTTTTCTTTTCTTTTCTTTTCTTTTTTTTTCCAAACCACCGCTTCCTCTCGGAGACGCGCCCCCGCGCGCGCACACTTCCGATGATCAAGATATTATGAGGTTGCTAGGTATTGATTGGGTGGCTTAATGCGCATGCAAATTCTTCGGAGCCCGTGCATGAAAAATTGGCATCCCCAGTCCTCAAATTACTATATTTTGAAAACGTTAATTTGCATAGCAGATTTCCCTGAGGGGTAGGGGGGTTAATTAGGTCTATTTCCGTGCGGCTTGTGCCAAGACAGCCAAGGAAAAAGGACGGTGGGCAGAAGAAAGAGAAAAGAGGGAAAAGGAGGAAGGAGGAGAGCGGGGGGCGGGGGGCTCACTGGGTGATAATTAAAGTGGCATTTTGGAAGCTATCAAGCATCAAATTTGGGGGCTTAAAAAGGGAAAAATTTTATGAGGAGGTAATGAGTCAGTTTTAATTGAAACAGAAGAGAAACTTTTGGGGTTTTTTGTTACTCTTTAACCTAAATATAGCATTTTTCCTTTGTGGCTAAGGGAAACCTGACAGCTTATTTAAGAGCTGTTTTCTAAGTCTCAGAATAATGGAGACAGAAAACAGTTTGAATTCCTCTCCAATATTCTGCCACTAGTGAGCTCTAAATTAATTGGAGGAGGTTTATAATTGGATGGAGCGGGGGAGGGAAAGTGGGAAATTTCTTCTTCTTCTTCTTCTTCTTCTTCTTCTTCTTCTTCTTCTTCTTCTTCTTTGCAAATAATCCAAGTTTCTTTTCCAGTTTGGAAAAATGTCCCTAGATGGAAAAATGCATACACACACAAGTGTGTGAGGAGTTAAAATGTCCAAAACTTTTCATCATAGTAGTTTTCACACAAACACAACAGCAGGGGTGTCTAAAGTGTGGCCCTCTAAAGGACTTTGTCTGGCCCACCAAGCAGAATTCTGGAAGGGAGAAAATCTGGCCTGGATGGACTGGAGGATGATCCAGATGGAAACTTTTTTTAAAAAAAATATCAGGTAGGGCAACATTTTCACAGACAAATAAAATCATCCTAAAATATTAATAAACATAAGATAGTTTCCAACAACAGGTCACTGCTGAAAATGGCAATTTGTTCTCAATCAACTTACCTGGATAAATAAAGGTTATATAAAAAATACAGGAAAAAAATAGTATGAGGTACCAGAAAAAATATTTTTTGTGTATTATTCAGGTTATTGTAATTTTGTAGCAAAATGAACCACAAACATCCAATTACTCTTACTTTAAATACAAAAACTTTATTGTAGCCCCCCAGAACCCTTCCAGGACTAGAAAACATTGACTCAAGTCATAATGACAAGATGGTCCAAGTCCTTTTTTTAATTTTTTGGTCTACAAGGATTTAAAGATGTATTTTCAACAAAACTCTGGCTATTTTGTTTTTCTCAATAAACATTTTCCATATTTAGTTTATTTTTGAGAAGATAATAAAAATAAGGCACCCTACATAAAGTCATGGTACTATGAGAATACACTCATACGAGAATAAACTCATAATATTACGAGAATAAAGTCACAGTAGGTATGACTATTTCACAATGCTGCAACTTTTTTCCCGTATTATTTCAACTTTATTCTCGTACGACTTTGGTCTCATAATATGGCTTCATTCTCTTAATTTCATTTTTTAACATTTTCTAATGTTAAAGGTAAAAAGTTTGGACACCACTGCACTCTCGTACCAAAAACAGTTTCCTAAAAATGAATCTAGATTAAACTCTTAATTATCAACCAATCGACCAAATAATGAGCAGACTCCATTTCAGCTGGTTAAAAATTAACTCCAAGGCGGTAAT
This sequence comes from Poecilia latipinna, assembly GCF_001443285.1. Lineage (NCBI taxonomy): Eukaryota > Metazoa > Chordata > Actinopteri > Cyprinodontiformes > Poeciliidae > Poecilia > Poecilia latipinna. Next base: position 117,251 of record NW_015113548.1, on the reverse strand, counting down.
TGAGTAATTAATTCTCAACTGCTTCACCTTGGGTTGCTAATTAAAAATAACCACAGCCTGATTCCTCCTCTGATAGGGGGAAATCACCGGGTTCATGGCTCAAAAGAGATTCTGATGTTTTCAAGTCGTCTAACCTTAATGGCCAAAATTCACATTTACAAAACAAACAGCTGAGCTATGAAGAGATTTGAACATCTTTCTTTAGGTTTGTTTTTAAGGAAGAAAATAGAAAACAGGATGGCCATAAAGTAGGTTTGCTATATTTGCTGTGTTTGAGGCGACAGAAAAGTCGTTATTTGCAGTTAAAAATCAACCGTACTGTTCTGACATTGATGCTAAGGAAGAGTTGTTTTAAAGCAAAGTGAAACTTAGAAACTCAAACACACAGGTTGAGTCACCTAGTTATGGGTAAATATCAATTATGAAGAATGAAATCAGTAGGTAACCTCTAGTTTGGTTTGTTATTTGGAAAATATGCATAAGCGACTGTTATCCAGAATGAATTTACAGATGCAGGATTTCTGTTGGATGGTCCATTTCAAGCCTAAAAAGCCTTAAAGGGGCAGCATTATTTATTTTACAGCCATATAGTGCCATTTTATAGCACAATCAGGTAACCATGTTACCTTCAATTGTTATAAAAATACTGTATATATCAGATACGACTTAAAAGAAATTTTATTTCATAATATAACGCCTTGAAATTCGGCCTCTGTTTCTTTAGAAAGCTGCTGCTCTTTCTGAAACTCCGCCTTCAGGAAGTCATCACAACATGGCTCCTCTATTAACTCTTTATCAACATTTTTACCAAAGTTTCACTGAGAAGTAGCTCATTTAATAAGCTTAGCAGATGTGCAGCTCCATCAGATGTTTGCTAATTGCTGCTGGCTAGTCTGAAGGAGCTGAGTGGGAGGGGTGCTCTGTAAGGCAAATGATTGGAAACTGCAGCTAATATAATAATGTCCGTTTAGAAATCACATAATACTAATGAATTATTACATTTTATATTATTTATATTAGTGAAAATGTAGGTTTTATTCTCGACAGCAATTGTTGCCAGTGGGAAACCACATAGTCTAAAATTATTTATTCTAACCTATTTGCACACACACAAAAAATGAGAATAAAAATAACTTGCATAATCTATTATTACAAGGTCTGGCTCCAAGTCCTCAGATCTATTTTAGATACATAAAGATACAATACCACATCTATGACTGCTAGCATAGCACCATCTGTGTGGTATGCTAGCAACAACTATTATTGCCATGCTTACGTCTATTCTTCCTTCATGCAGGAATACAATACTCATTATATACCAGTAGGAGACCAGTTAAAGAACATACATACAATATATATTAGATATATTTGTTAATTTAAGCATTTTACTCACTTCCTCTTGTAAAAGTTTGAGATAGACATTTACCTCTAGTGAAACAGACAGGAAGTAAAGATCTGATCATCTGAACATTCACACTAGAAGAGGTGGTAACACTTTATTTGAAGGGGGGTGAATAAGACTGTCATGACACTGTCATAAACATGACAACACATGTCATGAACATGAATAAGCCTTCATGAATATTTATGACTCTTGTCAAAGCGTCATTCGGTAAATTATGACACTTTTAATACAAAGTTGACATTATTCGAAATGTCTTTATGACAACTTGACATTAACCAAGAAATCATTACTGATATAAATTTGTTATAAAAGTATTACTGATTGCACTTTAAAAATGAGGTAACTTTATGTTATTAAAGGTAAAGTTTAAACAGCAATGATTTCTTGGTTAATGTCAAGTTGTCATAACAAAGGCATTTTGAATATCAACTTTGTATTAAAAGTGTCATAATTTACCGAATGATGCTTTATGACAACAGTCATAAATATTCATGAAGGCTTATTCATGTTCATGACATGTGTTATGTCATGTTTATGACAGTGTCATGAGAGTCTTATTCACCCCCTTCAAATAAAGTGTTACCACTTTCAGAGCTTCCAGAAGTAAAACTGAAGAAATAATATCTGGCAACAATTGTTGCTGGTGGGATTAAATAGCGAAACTGAGCTGATTGACAACTCGGATCAACTGGAATGTATGTGGGATTTGATTTGATTTTTTTATTTATTTTTTTTAGTTCAGTGGCACAAAAATTATTTCCAGTCAGCATTTTCTGTATCCAACAGCTGTTGGTGGATGTGTAATGGAGCCGTCTATATCAGAGACCAGCCTACAATATGTCCCACACACTTCAAAAAGTACAAAGTTGCACAACTTTGCACTTGATTCAGGGATTCCCTCTAACATTGACCCAATGAATGACGTTTCACTTGTTTCTTTAAAACATTTTATGACAAAAGCGTTGAGCTGAGTCACCTCAGCAGAGATTACCTTTATTATTATTAACATTTATTTTTATCTTGCTCTTCTTGAGTGGCGTTTTTTTCTGCATAGAGCGACGAGAGGTGGAGGAAGAGGAGGAGGAGGAGGAGCTGGAGGCGAGGCAAGCCGAACCCTGCCCCGTGTGTGTGCGTCGCCCATCTTATTATCAAGTTAATTAAAGCTAGCATCTGACAATGTCACTCGTGCCCAGCAAAGAAAAAAAAAAAGAGGAGGGAAAAAAAGGGAATTTAAATGCTGCGGTCTCTGAGGACCTCATGTCAAGGGCTGCTTTTCATTCAGCGCTGCATGTGTTTGGCTCGCGCAGCCACTGCGCGCGCGCGTGTGTGTGTGTGTGTGTGTGTGTGGGGGGGGGGGGTTCAAACAGCTTCTATAAGCAAAATGACAAGAAAGTGTCGGAGTTTGATGTTCTGAAATGGCAGCAACGGAAATAAATACACATCAGACAGAGCAAGCGACGAAATAAAGAGGGAAACAGTGAGAAAAGAGAGAGAGAGATAAAGAAGGGTTGACATGAAAAGCGCCACTCAAGCTGTTCAAAGCTTCTGTACAGATTTGGTTCAAAAAAGAAAAGAAAAAAAGAAGAAAAGGGGGGGCTTCATAACATCCAAACGAACAGCCGACATTAAAGAGTCTATTAAAAAAAAAAAAAGTCAGACATTGAAATGCAGAAAAGCCCCCGCTCGGCGTGTGGACTCGGGGTCAAGTAACGAAGGGATTATATGGTTCTCCATAATAATATTAATTAAACAATTTACATGCTAATAAGGTAACAATTATCGAAGCTTCTGGTGAAAGATTCAGGTTATTACAACACGCCAATCCCGGGGCTTGCGGGTCACGGGCGAGAACAGCGGAGAGAAATCTCAACTCAAATTAACATTCTGTCAGCTCCAGAAATTGGATAAATAAAGTCGAATTAATTCACAGTAATGGAAGAGAGGGGCGGGGGGAAGAGGGGGTGGGGAGAGGAAGAGGGGGCATTTATTCAACCAGCTCTGATTACCATTCAGTATTCACCAGCACGAGGGGTGGCTCTCTGTCAAGAAATTTAACGCAGAATGAAGCGGTCTCTGCCTCGGGTGAGACTTGGCCCCCGCGACACCGTTTACAATTTATATGTATAATCTTTCCCTCCTCGTCCCATCCCCACCTCCCCATCCAAAGATGGCCACCTGGACACCTGGTGTTGCTTCTGGCCTCTCGAAACCTTTCATTTTCCATTTTTCCAATTCACACTTCAGTTCGAGCACCATTTCCCCCAGCCCCCACCCAACAGGCCCAGGCTCTTCACGTGATAGGATAAACTTCACATTTTAATTGGAGCCATTTTTTTTATTTTCAAAATCTCCACTAAGCACGCGCCCCAGGAACTGCTGCAAATCGTCTGTGTGGAGCTAAAATGGACGAAGCGGTTCATTTTGCTAGAAGTATCTCGATTTTTGTTTATTTATTTTTATACCGACGTAGACTAGATCACTGACGTCAACAACAACAAAAAATCTCAGCTACATGCCGTGATTTTGTTTATTCCCCTCGTGCGAGCTCGGGGTCTCTCTGGGTACTCCAGCTTCCTCCTCCGGCCGGAAATATCCACATTAAAGTGGATATATAAAGCTTTTAAATCCTTTCTTTTCACATGTAAATCGTCCACTTATGGTATAAAGTAGAACTGCAATGCTTTGGTCTGAATTCCTGGTTATTGCATCTCTATAAGCACAGAGCCTTGCTTACCTGTTCTGCTGCGGTCATTTTAAATGTGAATGAGTCATTTCAAGCCCCGCCCCTCTCCTCCACTCCACCCCATTCGGCCATTTTTGTAGTTTGATACAATTATCTACCGGCAGAGATAATTGTATCGTTGTCAAGTGACAGCTTATGGATTCTTAAGCTGTCAAGACATCAGAAGGGCGGTGTTATCAAGTAACTATGCTGTTATAAAAATTGCTGCATGTATGTATTTTTCCCCTTAGGGGAAAAGATATCACTTAACTAAATTTAGCCAAAGGCTTTAATAATATACCTCCTTTTTATTATGATCTCTTGAATGTGACTCCATAGATGAACTCCGTACAATATGCAATCGTCAAATCTTTTTAAAGAAATTATAAAGAATGTATAATGACAGGTGGCATTATAATACAGGTGTTCAAAATAAAAACACTGCTTCTACTAATATAGGAGCTTCTATTATGATTTGACTTCTATTATGATTTGACAAATTAGATGTAATGGCAACTTAACTCAAAGACTCATCATTTATCTATATTAAGAGAGCTTTTTTTTCAGCCAGTGAACTTGAATTCTAAGCCGAGTGTTGTCTGTATTAAATCTGAGATTTTCATTCATTATCGTTCTAAAACAGGAGAAGAGCTCATGCTCTCTTCAACAGTGGAACAGTTTAGTGTTAAACTGTGAAAGAGTCCATTTTGTTCTGTGAAGAGAGAGACGACCATAAGTCAACAGAAAGGAGATCAGAGTGATCACCTTCACTCTGTGACGACATTTATCTGATACGATACGGCATCTTTTATTTAAGGTGAAAAGAAAAACAACTTGAAATGCAGTCACAGTTTAGATAAACACATATCCATGCTCTCAAAAAAACACACAGACACATACTTATTATAGGTTATGTGTGTGCTTTTATTTTAATTTTTGTTGCGCATAAATATTTCAGGGCAATAAACAAATGTTAATATGTGACAAAGAAAACCTGAATAAATACAAGAAGCTGATTTGACATTATCACAAGTTTTCAGTCAAAGTCCAGACTTTGAGTTGGGCACTCCAAATGTCTTTTATTAATTTATTAATTTTGCTTTTAAGTTAGTTTCGTCTTTTTAGACCAAAAATATTTGGTAAGATGTTGTGTTTTTGCAGTGAACACCACTGACCATAACGCAATAATTCAAAATAAGATGGTCTTTACATTTGGTAAAGTACCAATCTAGCAGGTTGGTACTTTACCAAATGTTTAACACATCAGAATATTTTTCTAAAGCTGCACAGTCTCTCTTTTACTGTTGAATTATAAACACTGAACTTAGCCAGGGCAAATTGTTCAACCTGAGACATCCATTGTGTAAAAACAGTTCAAGGATTCAAGGATTTTTTATTGTCATACAACCTAGCTAGCTCGTGGTACAAAATTTGGACTTGAATTCATAAGACCCTCTCTTATGATACAACTTTTCCCTGTCAGTGAAGCCTGTCGTGAATGCTAAGGCTAGTTAGCATGGCCACAGATGACGGCAGATATACGGTTTTCCTGGAACGATAAGTTGTTTCTCCATCATTAGGACATGGAGCAGCATCTTCCTCCTGGCTCTTGTAATAGAAAATTTCATTTAAACTTTATTCCATTTTAACTTTATCTAAATTTGGATTGATATTGTTTTATGTATATGAATGTTTTTCATTAATATTTTGTCACTTGTAACAATGAGCTTGGTCCTCCTCAGATAAGGGAGAACTAGAAGTTTCTGACGAGAAACTTCTAGTTTCCTGCCATTCATGTTGGGTGTGGTTTTTTTTTTTCCAAGGAAAGTCCAACTGAAATAGTTCCCTCTAAAGAGGTGAGGGGCAGCTGCATGACAGGATAAAGATGTTGTCCACCTGGTAACAGAGATAAGGTCAGACTTAGGGTGTGTTCTTCTTTGCTGTGTCTATATAATCATGTGTTGTTCGGGGCTCTTCTGCTGACTGTTCAGTTCAGTGAGACGGGTCTTCAAATGCTTTTGCCTTCAAATAGAAATAAAGACAAAGATAATGTTTTTCTCTAGTTATTTTAAGAGCCTCTCATTCTTTGATAACAGAAATTTCCTCAGCACTGATTAGTTGTCTTTAGTCTTGAGTAGCGCATTTCTTCACATGGCATTAGCAGTAGAGGGATAAGGTGGAGGAGCTCAATCTTTTCACAGATTATCTGCCTCATGTTATACTGTCATGACATGTTCACAGTTTTAACATGAATTTTAGTTAAGTTACATTGATAATATGTGCATTAAAACAGGAGGACATGCTTCATGAAAGTTTAAGCGATTGTCATTGAATGTAAATCATTGAAAAGTTCATTTATTTCAGCAAATTAGATCAAAAAGTAAAGTTCATATGTCATACAGAGCCATATATATTTTAATTGGTGTTTTTGTTCAGTTTGATGATTTTGGTTTGCCGATAGGTCTGCATTGATGGGCTGCAGCTTGTGAATTTCACCTCACAATTCTCAGTTTTCCTTCCACTCAACGTTCTATTAAAATGCTTGATTATCCACAGCATTGTGGATAGTCAGCTTCTTCTGATTTTGTGGCTTACCCACCATAGGTCAGTAGTCTTCCCCATGTTTATGTAGGTTATAGCACGGTCATGCTATGAATACATTTCTGTATTTAAAATATGTTTCACTGGTTTCTTGAAACGTTCAAATTGTATGGAAAATTGACTTTTAAGCCACAATCATTAACATTTAAACAGCTGGTTTGACATTTTGAACTGAATTACTGAAATGAATCTTCCTGGTTATATTCTGGTTTGCAGAGATGCACCTGTAGCATCTGCTAAGCATATGAAATTGTGCTTTCTCATTTGAACAATTCTAAGTTTTATTCCTGGGAATTTAATGGAATTGGCCTTTCAGTCAATTGGATATTTTCCGAGTGCCAGATTAGCCTCGTCCTCATTGTTTTGACAGGTCTGAATTAAAGGACTGCGCCAGGTAATTAGCGATTGATCCAGAAAAGCGAAAAAAGAGAGAAAAAACGCCCCTCTCTCTCTCTCTCTCTCTCTCTCTCTCTCTCTTCGAGCTCTCTCCTGTTTCCTTCAGTTACTCTATTAACCGCGTCTCTGACGTCAACGGACGATTAACGTTTCTTATTGGTCCCGGGAGCAGATGGAGGAGTCCTAATGAGCTGGCTGCTACACAGAGAGACCGGGGTTACCGTCTGGGCTGGACCGTCAGAGAAGCAGCGATATCAGCCTCCTCAGACTCGTCGCTCACCGCTCGGTGGCTGAGGCTCCGCGCGTGTCCGCTGCCGTTCCCCTCACCTCCTTCTTCTTCTTCCTCCTCCTCCTCTGCCTCCTGACTGTTTTTTTTTTCCATCTATTCTGACTGCATGTTCAGCCACACCGCCTCCCTCTGCGTCTTTACTTCGGCCGAGCTCCGCCGAACATGGACAGCCGGGTTCTCGAGCATCCTCACGCCCAGTTCGGCGGCTCCTTGGGCGGCCTGGTGGGTTTCCCCTACTCGCTCGGTTCCCACCATCACCACCACCACCACCAGCACGTTTACGAGCTCGCGAGCGGACACCAGCTGCAGTCCGCGGCCGCCGTACCCTTCTCTATAGACGGATTATTAAACGGCTCGTGCTCGGCCTCTGTGGTCACCTCCAGCCCTTTACTCTCATCCGACAACCAGCAGTTCAAACTATCAGGTGAGTCTACCTGCTTTTTTTATTGTTTGTTTTGGGGGGCGGGGGGTATCTGTGGGGTTTAAACTCTAAAGTTTGTTAAATGCAAGTTGTTGAATAAAAATTAGTCTGTATTCCTAAAGCTGGTAAAAGTAGAAGCTATTTATATTAAAAATTGGCAATTACCAAAATAAAGTCATGAAAAAGTTTTTAAAAGATCAAGTTTGGATAAGTTTTGCTGGATAATTTCAATTTTTAAATTGAGGAACACTTAGTATTCCCCCTAAGGGCCCTAACAATGTGAGGCCCTTCGGCTATATTAATACTCTTATGTCATCGCTCATAAATATTGTTCTCTTAGTTTTTGCAAGTTTGTTTTCGTATTTATCTAAAGAGTAATTTTATGTTATTAGCGCTTTATTATTTGCACTTCAATAGAAAATGTTTTAGATATTTATTTCTGTTACCAAATTGGTTTTGGTATTTTATCAAACAACAAATTAAAGCTGGTAATTTTACACCAAGTTGCTCACATTTACTTGTCGACTAGACTTGGCATCAGCATCTCTCAATCTCTCCCTCTCTCTCTTTATGTGTGTGTGTGTTTGTATCTGTCTTTTACACACTCACACACACACACGGCACACACACACACACACAAACAAACAAAAACACGCGCGTCTGCATATGCGCACGCACACGCGCACGTTTTGCAGATTCCGGAGACCCGGATAAGGACAGTCCCGGCTGCAAAAGGAGGAGAACCAGGACGAATTTCACCGGCTGGCAGCTGGAGGAGCTGGAGAAGGCTTTCAACGAGAGTCACTATCCGGATGTGTTCATGCGGGAGGCGCTCGCGCTCAGGCTTGACCTCGTCGAGTCCAGAGTTCAGGTGAGCCAAACGAAATCATCAATCTGATGTTTCTTTTTTATTATTATTTTTTATTTTCTTTCTTGTCAAATTTGGAGCCATTTTTATTGGCTACTCTCAAATTTTTTCAGTTATTATTGAATTTAACAGAAAAAAAAAACCTTCCAGCATGAACACATCTGGAGATAATTGTTGTGTTATGGTCCATAAAACCTGCCCCGTCCTGATGAAGCTGCTTGTCAATAATGAAAGCACCAGAAAAGAGTCTCATTTGAATTTTGCACGTGGGCCATCTATTGATTTATGGGCTAATTAAAACAAGGCTATTTACAAAACGAATCGATAGGTGAAAGGATATGTTACACTTAATTTATTTTGGTTCTATTTTTTTTTTTTTTTTTACTTTATTCATAATTCTGCTAATGGTCTTATTACTTGTGCTTATATTGTGTGATTGAGTTGCAGCACAAATATTTTGTTAAACACATTTTGTATTTGTTAACTATATGTAATTCCCTAAAGAAAGGGAATATATATATATATATATATATATATATATATATGCAACAATAAGAGCAGTAGCTTAACCTGATTTGAGGTGATTTCTACTAGAAAGAAATTGCAGTTTATTTCTTTTTCTAAAATTAATGTCTATTTTTTAGCTACAGATAAAAAGGGTCACAATAAGGTCAATACAGTAAAATAGACAGCTAATTGATGATTTTTAAAAGAGCTGACAATATTTTCAAAAATCCATAAAAGGAGAAAATGCAATTTAAGGCTTTGCTAAAGCGTGAACTTGCATGCACGAAATTTCCTAGCTAATTTATAACAATTTTTATTATTATTAATGTTTACAGTTAAGCTGTTATTTGTTTTAAAGAGCTGTATCTTTGGATATGGGAAACCTGAAACACGCTTTACGTTTCCCATCCGCTTTTCAAGCGCGCGCGACATCCAGTCCGCGCGCTGTTCGCAGCAGTTGCGGGGCACAAACGGAGCTCGCTGTTATTGTATGTTGTTTGGGGATTTTGTTTCTTAAAACCTCAGATTACTGTTCCCTCAAGCTGCTCAGCGCTCCTTTATCACCAGTTTTTTTTTTTTTTTTTTTTTTTTTTTTTTTTTGCCAACGGATGATAGAACCGACATTAACAATTCATAAGAAGCGCCATTGTCGCGCGCGATGTTGGGCCCTCATGCAGTTATTATGCAATTTGTTCGGCGGATCCTACTTGCGCATGCTAAACTCCTGGTGTTATCAGCGGCGAACATGCGGCTGTCAGCGCGCCTTGAGGCCGAGCGGCGGGAGCTGGAAGGCGGGTGGAGGCTCCCTGCCTCGGCTCGGTGAAAGAAGAGGTGGAGGGGGGAGGAGAGGAGGGACTTTGAGGGAGCAGAAGGCTGGGTGTGGATGAACAGACGGGATATGGCTGATTTAGCCATAGAACAGTAAAATTTAATTGGCGGATGTGCCTATTACAGCAGCTCATTGGTAATTAACACCAGCACATCTGTGCACCTGCTGGCCTAAGGCTGTGACCTATGAACTTAAGAGGTCTTAAGGTGTGTAAAGCAGCATTGTACATAAATCCAAGGAGATAAAGAACATGATTGTCTCAAAATTTGGGGGATTTTTTTTGGTTTTTTTTTAATTTTTTTTTTTTTTTTTTTGCCCCCCCCCCCCCCCCCCCTCCTTTCATGCACGTTTTCTCTTACAGCTGTGAAATCTGTTGTTTGATGTTGGGAGATCTGTTATGTTTGATAGTTGTTTTAAAGTATTGAATGTCTTGGCTGACATTGGATGTTTATTTTTATTTTTTTACTCAAGTATACAATTATGGAAAACCTACACAATCAGACACTGCCACAAATATGAATTTATCACAATAATGTAAGGAGAGGCGAGTTTATTTACATAGCACCATTCATACATGAGGTCATTTATAGTGCTTGAAAGGAAAACAATGAAACGAACAAAAATTATGTCATTAAGCAAAAAACGAAATGAAACACTGGAATATTGACTAAAAACAAATACATAAACAGGTAAATCATAATAAAAAATAAACTGCTAAATAATCTCAACCTTTTGGGAAGCATCTCTACTCAGTTTAATAAAAGCAAACAACTCCAATTCATATGTTGTTTCCACTTTGAGAAAGTTCAGATCAGATCAGTTCATAAGAAAGTCAATCCAGTCACACCGAGATAAAAATCACATGCAATGCAGTTTGATCCTAATATCAATGCAAGATCCTAATATCACTGCCAGAGCGAAATGACTACATCAGTGTTATTTATGTCAAAATAAAATGCATTTGTTTTTCTTTTGAAGCATTGTGAGTGACAAAAACTTAAAAACTCAAGCAGGTCAATTTTGTTCTTTTTCTTTTTCCTTCTAAATAAAATAATTGAAACACATCAGATAAAATTCAGTCAGACCTAAATTTTAGTTTTGGGGAAAGAGCTGAGAAAACAGTGAAGTGAGAATAAAATCTTGTTGAAGAGGATGTGAGTCTTAGCATTTGGGGCAACTAAACACTCAGAACCATGTGAAAAAAGTCAAAAGTTATGAACATTCATTAATCCACAACTTCACATTTTTGTAAATTTAGACCAAAACTAAGATGACTACATATGAGTAAATTTTAACCCAAAACTATGACTATGACCAAAACTGAATTAGAACCTCAAAATAACACAGTCATGAAGTGACAATTAGTAAAACGTTTTTTAATGAGCCACTTGACTGCACCAACTGACTGACTTTGTTCGTGGTCAGGTTCTAATACTGTATTGTTACTTTTAATTCATAAATCCATTGAATTACAGATTCATTACAACATTTCACCATAGTGGAAGGAACACTGGATTTATGCTTCAAAATCATTATCTCCAAATCTGATTTTTCTTTCACAAGCAAACATAAACGGACAATAAAGACACAGCACGTTAGTTGAGAATAGATATCAACTACATGATTACACAAAAAAACAAAGAATGCTGATGAGAGTTTCAGCTTTTGGCTGTTCATGAATTAATAATCCACAGCAGGAACAGCAGTCTGATCAGCAGGTATTAGAAAGTGCAGCACAGAACATATAAGAAGAAGAAATTAGATTCAAAATATGAAAATAGTGAAGAAAAAAACAGAAAAATGCAAATGTGTGTGCTCAAAAAACTACTGACGGTTGTCCTGTGCCATCTGTGGCTGGAAGGTTGTTTTATGGAGGGTCGATGTGATTGGGATTACATAATATTTCACAACTAAATTGCTAAACCAACTGAGAAACTAACCCTAGCATGGGGCTATATGGGTAAAAAAACAAATTAAAAAGTGAAATTGGACCATTTCACAGAAAAGGCCAGCATGTAGATTTAATCTGGCTGAAATGTTCAGTCTGGTGTCAGAATAACTTTTCTATTGTCAATTAATTGATAACCATAATTTGAGATGCACCCATCTGATATTAATATCGGCAAAGGCTCCAATATTGGAAAAATATCTACAATGGGTATTGGTGAAAATTGGCTGTCAATAATGGCAGATCTATTCAATCTAATTCTATGCTTTGTGCTCTGAGCATCTTTATACTTTATTTATTTTACATTATATTTAGAATTCCTAATTACAGATGATTTGTCGCAGTTTATTTTTACATGCTTGACCAAGATAGTCAACCTATTGCTTTAGTCAGTTTCAGTTCTTTTTTTATTTATTGGCTTTTAAACTCCTTATTGTACTGATTGAACAAATTAAAGTTTTTACATGTTTAACCAAAATTTTGCAGCTATGGGTGTATTTAAGTGAGCTGTATTGGTGCAGAATTATCAAATAAATGTGTAATTCAGTACATTCATGTGTGTGCTTAAAAAAATAGAAGCTTTTTAAGTCAATTCAGCTCTGTTTTTCTGTATCAGATCAGTATCGGTTGATACTATTCTTCACATATCGGTAATGGAGGGGGAAAAAAATTGATTGGTGCGTCCATAACCATAATAACATCATTCACAGTGACCTGTTGCCTTTTCAATTTGACTTAATTCAGTTTATTTACATAAAGCCAGTTATTACATATGTAATTTCAACACTTCATACAAAACAAATAGCTCCAATTCATGTGTAAAATATGTAATCCATCCAATCATCCTGAAAGATTCAAATTCCTTGTTTTGACACATAGGCCTGCCACAATAAGCAATAAATCAATTAATTGCTTAACATATTAAAACAAGCTCAATAATTTCTATTTGTATTATTTATGATTTTTCTCTTTCTACCAAAAACTGGACGACAAATGTCTTCAGTCTGGTGCTTTTGTCTCAAGTAGCCCTTTTTTTGAAGTCACAATTTTGTTTACAGACTTCAGTATCCATTTTATTTGTTGTTTCTCTTCTTTTGTTTAAAATATCTTAAAGTTCCAGTGTGAAATCTTCATTAGAATTTAAAGCTTCTTAATATTTCAGAATGTGTTCTTGCATTATCATCCATTACCATCTTATTACTTGAAAATGGTCTCAAAACTGTATTATTGTTTATCGAGATAACTTCTGGGACAATTTATCAGCCAGCAAAGTTTGTTCCTGTGACAGACCTAATGCCACAATGCAGCAACATTCAGTTTAAAATGCCTATTGGAAAAAGTTTTCTATGTAGTTGTGTGAGTAAATGTTTACACGCGCTCTCTTTGTGTGTGTGAATAGGTGTGGTTTCAAAACAGACGAGCCAAATGGAGGAAGAAGGAGAACACGAAGAAGGGCCCCGGGCGGCCTGCTCACAACTCCCACCCGACCACCTGCAGCGGCGAGCCCATGGACCCCGAGGAGATCGCGCGGCGGGAGCGCGAGCGGGCCGAGAAGAAGAAACGCAAACAGGAGAGGAAGCTGCTCAAGTCCCAGAACAAGCTCCTGTCAGGCGACAGCTTCCACACGCCGGGCGGCTCCGAAAGCGACAGCGGGGTGTCGCAGTTCACCGACAGCGAGCAGCAGCCGCCGCCACCTTCCATCCACGTGGAACTGCCGGCATCGAGGGGCGAATCCAGCTGTGACCAAACGCGACACGACTTCGGTCCACCGCAAAACCAGCTTAACCAAAGAACCATGGGGGAACCGGAGCAGGTCTCTCCGGGCAGCACGCACGGCCCCGGGGGTCAGAGGTCACCTGGCATGCAAAAGCGGAACCCGTTCAGCGTGGAGAGCCTCCTCTCCGACACCATGCCGCGGCGGAAATCCCAACTGGACTTTTCCTCGCTGCCCAATCAAAGGACGCTGGTGGGCAAAGGGCACTTCCTGCTTTACCCCATCACCCATCAGCCTTTGGGGTTCTTAGTCCCCCAAGCTGCCCTGAAGGCAGCTCCGTGTCAGGAGAACTCTGACAGACTCGCCCAGGGACAGAGGCACTCGCCGAGCGAAGGGAGCCCGGCTCCCTCCGACCTCTCCGCCTTTGGCAGCACCACTGACCGTTTGAACTCAGCGCATACGGAGCACACACACCACAATCACCTCGGTGTTACAGCAGAGGCGGGCGATGCCAGGGACCGTGTCAGCGGCTGCAAAAAGGTGGCCCTCCCTGTTCCTCCACCATCCGACGGTGCGGATCAGACGGTTCTGGTCGGTGAGGACGAGGGGCCGACGGCTCGAACGGAGGTCGAGCAGAGTTCAAAGGAAAGGAGCGCAAGAGAGGAGCTGGGGTCTCCAGGCCTCGGCGAGGCGAACACAGACTGTGGAGAAACACCAGGAACAGATGGAGAGGATGTCGATATGGACTAACACTTTCTAGGAGCAAACACAAACAAAGGACCAGGGAACGAAAAAAAAAAACGCTCCAACCAGTTCAAACATTCCCAAAGCTCTGCCGAGACACTCTGAAACATATCAGGAATCAGGAGACTTGATCTTTTGTTTATTTTCTTTTTTTTCTTTTCAAGGGTATGACGAGTCCAGCCTTTTGAGCAACCCCCTGCCCCCGACACACACCTTTTAGAAGCAGGTTTCGCTCTTTTTCTTTTTCCTTTTTTTCTTTTGTTTTTGTGAACAGCTTGTAAGAAAAACTATAGGCTTCAATAAAACATACACAACAAAAATCCTCAAATATTGTAAAAAAAAAACAACAACAAACAAAAACAACAAAAAAATGAGATAACGATATTTATATGTAAACATTTTTGATAAATAAAGTTATTGTTTTAATTGAATTCAGTTTGTCTCGAGCTTGGAGAGAGAAAAGGATGGTTGACAGAAGCTTTTTGGATCATGGCAGCTTGAGTTTTGTCATGTTACAGCAGAAAATATCCCCCCTCTTTTTGTCCTCCCCCCACCCCCTCTGTGTCGTGAGCCATGCAAGAGCTGGAGCTCAAGTCCGTCTGGCTGTTTGTATTTATTGCTTTAACAAATTTATTCATTTGAAAGGCCGAGCTGGAATGAGGTTAGTGGCCGCGGGCTATAGGACCCTGCGCCTCCTGCTGAGTTTTGATATGAAAGTAATTATTTTCCCACTGGCTGCCGCAGGTCTCCAGGCAGTAACCCCCCCAACCAGCACCCCCACCCAACCCCATACACACACACACACATCCCTTCGTTCTTTTTTTCTCTCCCCTTCTTTCGTTTCAGCCCAAAGGGTTATTAGACATTACCGATTTCCAGTGATATGGAATCACATAAACTTCCTACAATAATAGAATTAGCATGAAAGGCAGGGGTGTCAAATTGAAATGGGAAAATAATAGCCGCGCCAGCTGCACCGTGCCGGTGTGTGTTTACGCGCGCGCGCGCGGGCGCGGGTCGCCGTGCGTGAGCGTGCATAGTCTATTGAGCAGGAGGCGGAGATGGGAGATGGTGGGAGATTCGTGGGGCGGAATTTTCATGAGCTGCCGCGGCTGTCAGACGGCCCTTGTAGTCGGCTATATTAAGATAGATGCTCGATGATATCCCTCATTGTTCTGTCGCTTATATTGATGTTGCTGTGTTATCGCCCTATTGATCATGTGTCGCACATAATAGGACAGGCGCGCGCCCGCCTGCCTCGGTTTTTTTTTTTTTTTTTAACAAAAGCGCCTGGGCCCCTCGTCATTTGTTCTAATAGGACTGTGATTCCCTCCGGGCCGAGACAGATAAAGATATAGGAGGGGACACGGAAGAAAGAAAGTCCGGTGATATGCATTAGTATTCTTTTCTTTTTTTTTTAAACTAACTTCTAGGTCTATACTATAAAAGGGATTTTTGGATAGCATTAAATATTACTAGTCATTAAAAGTAAAACAGAACATTTAGATTATAATCTGACTAAAGATTTTTCACTCTACAATTTGTCTAAAATGGTCATATGCTAATAAACAGACCGAATTTAGACACTGAATCTAATATAGCAATATTAATTAATATTGGCTAATTTTATTGACAATAACTTAAATTTAGTTATTCAATTAAATGAGTTAATTTCTGACTATTCAGTAATGATTTTCTTTCTTATTTGGCATGTTCTCCACGGCAACAAGAAATAAACAATAGCAGTTGGTTTATTAAGGCATATGAGGCTAATATATTGAAATCTATTTTAATATGTAAACATATAAACATTTACCTGTACAACTAGAGCTAATGTCTTCTGTTCTGTGGAAATGACTGCCTCAGGGTTATGAAGATAAACATGCTTGCAGGTTTGACTTTAGCTTTAGCACTTTAGCATAACTAGTTAAGGTTGAATGCAATGTTTTTGAAATATGTTACCACAAAGTAGTACATTAAAATTTTCCCTTAAAATCATTGCTATTTTGTTAATTGCCTACAACTGCCATGGGTGAAGAAGCTTAGCTTGTTAGCATATTTGACATAGCTAAACTTGCTAAAGATTGATAAAATAGCAATATATATATATATATATATATATATATATATATA
>NW_015113548.1:95201-97432 GCF_001443285.1 Poecilia latipinna | reverse complement strand
TATATAGAAATTTACTAGAGATAGAGAATATAAAAATATATATATATATATATATATATATATATATATATATATATATATATATATATATATATATTTTAATTAAGGGATCTAATACTTTTTTTCTATTGCTATACGTTTTTGGGTAATATGTTTTCTCTGACATCCAGAGTCAAGCTGTGCTGTTCATTATTTCTAATTGCTTCACTGCTTAGAAGCTTGGCTTGCTAGCCAGCTTGGTTGGCTAGCTAAAGCTGGATGGTACTTGAGATTTTACTTGAACACAAAAACTTTATTAACCACAAGTCTAATGAGAATTTTTAAAACTTGTTTTTTTCTAAACTGATAAATAATTCATCATTAAATAGTTCTCTGCTGGACACATCACACAGTTAGTGAGAAATGTCAATGTTAAACCAGTTCAACAGCTTCATGGACTTTTTTTTAGTCAAAATGTTTTAATACACTACAAACAAGTTAGAATTCAACCATCACAAAACATTATGTCCAAAAGCTACTTCTTGATGGCTAATTTCTTCAACTCTCCAAAGTTCAATTTTACAGTGTGTGTGGTGTCCATCATAGGCTTGGCTGATTTGTTTATGTGGTTTGCAGTATAAATGAATATATCAACTTAGCAAAAGTTATGGCCTGTCATACAACTGGTTGTTGACAAAGTTGCTGTGTCGGACCAACAATTTAAATTTGCATTCATCTCTGGCAACAGCAGTAAAGCTAAAGTTACACTTGCGCCCAAGCTACCGTTTTTAGCTTCGAAAGACACGTTATAGTTGTGGTCGTGACGGTTTACTTGCCTCAGTGTTAGAATAGATTTTAAACATCTACACTCTGGAAACATTTAGTGCGTCATTCACAAACCAGCTCAGAGATTAGTCTGAAACCACGAGATAAAAAGAACTTAGTGGCCACTAAATGTTAATGATTAGAGTTATGAACGTTTTCCATGTTTGGGTAACAAAATCTGAACATTTTAACCAAATTATATTTGTTCTGTCAATTTTAGCATCATTAATCAATATGGGTTGTTTAAAAAAGTTGGAAAAACTGATATTGTTTGGTTTACACTATGAATGATTTTTAATTTAGTTTAAAGTTAAGGAGTATTACAAGACCGCCAGTTGAGAAATGTCAATTTTAAAGGGAAAATTAAAACTTCTTTCCAGATTTACTTAGACAGTTCTAATGGCAAAATCAAGTTTCTTAACCCTAAGATAGTTGTTGATAATCAATGCCCCACGTCTGAATAGATTTAAAATTTGCATTAATCTGCTATTTCAGCTTGTCCAACGGCTTAATCCCAAACTATCTTTTTTGTTTTGTTTCAAGCTAGATGAGCTAATGGATCCTAATAATTAGCTCAAATCTGACGCATTTAATTTGGTCAGAACATTTGGATAATTGGAATGAATCTTATTGATTTAACTGTATGAAGCTGTTAAAGTTAAGCACTTCCTCTAGGAAATATTGGCTGTTCCTGCCCAAATGAAATGTACCCAAATATTACACCAATTTTATCATTCAGATTCTAACAGTTTGACTTCTTGTTTTTACAGTGTATTTGGGGGGGGGGTTGGAGGAGGGGGGTTACGGAGGAGATGTTTGTTCTTTCAAATGTGCCCAAATAGAGGCGTACAATGGACATGCGCAAATCCCTGTTTAAAAAAAAAAAGAGGGAGAGAGAGAGAGAGAGAGAGAGAGAGAGAGAGTGTTTGGCTTATGAAGTGTAAACGCCACCAACTCCCTGGAAACCGAAATCCCAATTATTAAAACCATTAATTCTGGCGAACCGTGCTCGCAGAGGAGCAGTGTTGACAGCCCCGGCTAAATATCCCCTGATCCCTCCCGGTCACCTCGCCTTTATTTGCAAATAAATTGAGGGAAGATCCGAGGGACAGAGCTTTACTTTGCTGCGCCGACCTAAAATGAATTTCCCCGTGCCGGAGTCCCTTTAATAATATTTACATAATTTTCGCTCAGTGACTCTGCTATTTGCGCTGTAGGAAGCGGGTTTGGAGGAGGGGGAAGGTATGGGATGGGGGGGGGGGGGGGAGTTCCTGCAGGAAAAAAATAATTAGACAAGAGGACGAGGAGGGAAGCGGAGTGAGAAACAGCAGGAGGGAGGATGGGTTAAGACCGAAGCTGAACACTAAATTCCCAGACAGCTAAAATCAATGAAAGTAATAACCCTATTATTTAATTCATAAGGACAT
>NW_015113548.1:47701-90201 GCF_001443285.1 Poecilia latipinna | reverse complement strand
GTCGGTGAGAGATGAGTGGAGTGACACGGAAAGCAAGGGGCAGGGCGGCGAGATGGAAGTGGAGGGGGACAGCTTTTCAATAAATCGGCTCGCTCAGGGGTTACTCGGTGATTTCCTCTGCAAAGTGTTGGGGCCGGGCAGGACTCGCAGTAATTTGGTTGATAAATCAGCTGTGTTAGGGGCACGGAGCTTACCGCTCGGCCGGTTGGTTCTGCGCGTGATTTATGTGTTACCCGGGGGTCGTACACAAGCCCATGACAGTCCAGGATGAATTAACCGGGAGCCAGAGCGCTCCTAATGAGCACGTATTATTTCGCACACACCCCTGCTTTAAGGTGGGTGGAGGAGAGGAGGGTGCGAATGAGGAAGGCTGGTATGGACCCTCCCCTCCTCACCCACACCACCTCCTCTGTGCCATCCCCGAGGTGTCGCATTGATTCAGCATCAGAGAGTTAACCTACACACACACACACACACACACACACACACACACACACACACGCAAACAGAGAGGAATAGTAGTATGTGTCATTTATCTGTAGTAGGCCATCTATGAGATGAATTGTTCAATAAAGGTCTGGCACAAGATGATTGGGGTTAACCGAAGCACAAACTAGACAGAGACGTCTTCCGACAAAAAGATTCAAGTGATGGTTGTGTTTCCGTTCACCAATTGGAATTACGAAAAAAAATTTGTTTGACGGAAATTTTGGGAATACGTACGTTTTTGCAGTAGGATGAGGCGGCTTTACAGCTGTATTGAAATTAGTATATTTCGCAAAAAACCCAAAAAACTGCAATGGAAAGTTTTTCCACATCAAACGAATCACGTGATCGACAACCAGATGTTGCTACGTGAATTTATTGTGGGGACTTTAATTGTGTTACTTATATTAATTGAAACACTGCAACTGCCAAACTGAGTGTTTTTTTTTTTTCGGGGAATATTGTCAAAATTTTGTGTGCATTTGAAGTGGAAACGCAACTAGTCACACAGTAGCTGCCTTTCCATTGACCATATGACTGCAAAATTTGAATAATTAAAATAAATTTGCTTAATGGAAACACACCAATTTTAAGAAAACTAAAAATTTTTTTTGATAAAAATATTTTTTAAGAAAACTAATCATTTAGATTAAAATGATCTTACATATATTTAAGCTACATATATTTTACTCTCAGCTATCGTCTATAAATCCCTGCCTGATGAAACATCTATCGAGGATGAGTCGAGCACTGGTGTTTTTAGAACAGCAAGGCATGACACATGTATGGAATAAACAGAAACAGCTTTTGGTTTTGTACTGGCCTAGTCAAAGTTCAGACTTAAATTTGATGATTAAACTGAAATGCTCATTTGAAAAATCTTTGTCTAATATTAATACTTCCATGACAACCTGAAACATGCAGTGTGACATAACAACAAAACAAGATACGGGGGGAAATTCTTTTTCACAGCATTGAACCTCTAAGCAGGCAATAAGTCACAGCCTCAGTCATTAAAGTCTCCCTGAACAAATCATTTTGTACCTGTGAATCTACTGAGAGTCACTTTTCATCTGTTGGTAATTAAAGATTTTATAGATTTCTGAAAATAAGTCTTCAAACAAATGTAACCCCATTTCTACCGATTGTGGTTCTCATCAAACTTCAACATGAACATGACAGATGAAAAAATATATATATATATAAAAATCTAAGTAACTGGAGTAAACAGTTCAAAATGTATCACAATTATTTCATATTTTGGGTTGTCACCCAAAATGTGTGACAGTCAAAACACATAACACATTTTATAAAAGTCAAAACCTCGTCATGGTTTGAACATTTCGGAACGCACCAGTCCGCTGTGCGCTCCGTCAGCCGAGAGCTGCTTCCTAACCTCCACTTCACCACAACACAGCTAATTTTCTGTGAAAGTCGTCCTCCAACTAGCTGGCAAAACAATAGCTCTTTTTTTCCCCTATTGTTGTGGTTCGTTGAGCCGAACGAGCAGCACGACGACGTGGTCACTTGTTGAACTGAGAGGTATCCACAGGAGTGGATGAAAGTGGATGAAAAGCAAAGCAGAAGTAAACTCAGCCCTGAGTTTGTATATTTTAATATACAAACGTATTAACAGAAATATATATTTCAGCGTAGTTTATTCAGATATAATGCAGAGCTATTTTATTAGACACTGTTTGAAGAAAGGGCATGTTATTTTATGCCGTGACATTTATCTCGTGTTTGCTGTGTCTGTAATGAAATACAGCGTTAGCAGCATTAGCAGCTCATGTTAGAACTTCTGATTCCTAAGTCCATACGGCAAAGTGCATTAGACTCAGTGTAAAAGTGATTGTCTTTACGGCCAACTTTGTGTGTCTCACAACAGTCGTTAAAGTGGGGAAGAGTTTTGATGGTAAATAGACTGAATTTATGCGGCGCTTTTCTCGTCACAGCAACAATTGCAGGTTATTTACAGTAGAAGCGCCCGATCATACGCTCACACGAAAGGCAAGTGGGAGAAGAAAGTTGGAGTGCAACTCACAACTTTTCAATTCAAATCAAAGTTTATTTGCGGAGCACGATTCAGCAACAAGGCAGTTCAAAGAGTTTTACGTCATAAGAACATACAGACAATTGTGAAACCAGTATTAAACTTTACTACGTTTGGACTGGAAGACAACCGCTGAGCCACAGTCTCCCCGTGAGTGAGAGCGAAAGCTGTGAAGCTGCAGGAGCACTCTTGCATTGCACCAACACTTTTCCTTTTAAGACATGAATGTGAATATTTGTGGTTCGTCTTCCTCTCTTGAAATCTGTCTTTACAACCCAACAGGTTTCAGGATTTTTTTAAAACAAGAATTGGACGCTTGGCTCTGAATTTATCTAACATTTTCTCACAGGGCCAAATTTATACATACATACATGACCAGTGATATACACGTTTATGCAAACTCCTCCCTCTCATTGGTTGTTTTCCTCCAGGCTTGAAAGCAGCAGTTACCAAACCACTGATAAAAAAAACTAACAATCTGCACAAATCACTGCTGCAACTGATCTACAACCTTTATTCATCAGCAAAATGATTGAAAAAGCTGCTTCAACAGCAAGATAGCTTCCTAACAATGACCAACCGTTTTGATGTCTTTCAGTGTGGTTTCCATGACTACTACAGTACTGAGACTGTGGAAGAACCACAGTGGTGGTTCTGTTGGACCGCTGGAGAGTTGTGTAGGACTCAGTTTGTTTGAATCTTAGTAAGGAACCAGGATTTATTTGTGTCAATAGGAAACTTCTGATCGGAACGGACAGAGGTCAGAGGTCAGATACCCCAAGGCTCATACTGGGACGCCTTTTATTCAATATCTACATGCAAAGGCCAGTTCTCATACGGTGGACGGTATAAGAACCGTCCAGGGATTGGTTCAATAGAGTGGTTGAACTTTGGGATATTGGATACCTCAGGGTTCATTCCTGGGATCCCACCTCAGTATCATGGCCCAGTTCTGATATCCGCCCACCACCATAATAACTGGTGGACCTGCTTGTTAGGGGTTTGGTTTGGAGGTGTGAATTAGTTTGTGGTTAAGGTTAGGAATAGACTAGCACTGGTTAGGGTAAAATATCTGGGTTAGGTATAAATGCAGCTACTGAAATGAATGGAAGTCAACACAGCGTCCTAATACAAGAAGAAATACAAACATGCGTGTAAGAATGTGTGATGTAAACACATGTAAACAAAAGCAAACTCATTAAACGTATAGAAAGCCTCCTCCGTTGAGGGATGCGTCTTCTCTGCCTTAGTGCTTACTTTTCCATTTATTTCCAGCATCATGCGTTTCCTCTGAGGAAAAGGTTTTTAAACCGGGGTGTTCCATCCAATTCCCTGAGCTACAGTCTGCTGCCGTCATGTAGCGAAAGTGGAAGACGAGTGGAGGAATAAACAAAAAGGGTTTTAAGAGCCTGAGTTTAAACTGCTTTTACGTGTTTGTGCCTTTGGCTCTAAGGAGATGCCTGGTTCAGCTCTGGGTTCAATGTGTTTATTTGTGCTTTCAACTCGACGACTTTGGTCCTCAGGGCAAAAAGTTTGGACCTGTGACTTAGCGGTTTAGCTGAATGTAGCTAGCTTGGTCTTTTAGCTTGTCTCTTGTCTGTTAAGTATTTTGTTAAGTTCTCTGAAGCTGTCTCTGTTTATTCTTTAGAAGTTCTCTTGCTTTTTCTCTTGCTTTTTGAGAACACCACAGCTCAAACTTCCTGTTTCATCTATTGTGCTGTAATACCAAGCAGGCAGAAGTTCATAAAACGATGATTGAGTCTGAAAACGGCTCAGTTATTATTTCCTGATAATCAGGTGATTTCCCTGGTTTGTAACTTTTGCAATGATTAACTTTTATAATTCCCTTTGTCAATCCACCTTTCAGAATAAAAGAAATTTGAACTATGGATTTCTTTCCTTCCACTTATCACTTCCTTGTCACACTTACAACTTTGCATCAGTCTGTCACATGGAATTCCAATTAAATGCATTCTTTAAATGAGCAATACAAGGGAAAATTGACTTTTTGTTAGCTTTATATGAACCTTGAATGTCATTCCCTCCTCAAAAACATACTTACAGCACCCCTACTTTGACTCCCCCCATTCAGCTCCTTCAGACTAGCCAGCAGCAATTAGCAAACACCTGGTGGAACTGCACTGAGTTCATTGTACCAGCCACTTCTCAGTGCAACGCTGTAAAAATGATGTTAAAGGGTTAATAGAGGAGCCATGTTGTGACGCCTTCCAGAAGGCGGAGATCAGAAAGAGCAGGAGTTTCTTAAAGAGACAGAGACCCAATTTCAACCCCTTAAATTACTATATAAATTTATTTTTAAGTCATAATGTGTACAATACATTTGTAATAACAACTGATGGTAACATAGTTACTTGATTTTTTCTTTTTTTTTTTTTAATTGTCAGACTCAAAATCTCATTGACAGAGAGACAAAGTCATACAAAGACATTTGTGTCAGGTATGGAGTGAAATTTGTATGAGCTAAAGAAGTGAATGCATTTCTCTAAAAAAAAAAAGAAGAAAGAAATCAAATTAAAGAAATGAAATCCTCCATCTTCCAGATCCAGGCGAGAACAATCCAGGAGTTTTGTATTAGAAACGCACCGGCAGCTGAAACTTTTGCACTAATCTCCGACTCCCGCTATAATTTTGTTCGACTTTCTTTTCTCTTTTTTTCCTTTGTATTTATTTAATAAACGCTCCGAATCCAAATTGTGACTTTGTGTGTCGAGAATTAATGGGAAAAAGCCCTAACTGTTAAATCGTAAAAAATTAGAATTAGAAAGTTCCCATGTAATGCATATCAAACATTTATTAAAGGCACACAGAATAATTGAATTGTTCTGCTGGTCTGATTTGTTTAACTAAATTCTTTGGCTGTTGGAGTGTGAGACAAGATTTTTTTTCCCCTTTCTTTCTTTTTCCTCCCCCTGCAGCATCTGTTTAAAGACGCAGGTATCTTTTGTGTATTTTCTGCTTTTCCAAATCATATATATATATATATATATATATATTTTCCTCTCTTCTCCCTATCTGAGCCCCAGCTCTGTCACTGCTTATCCTCATCTTCACTGCTTATCTGCATCGAGCCCCTCAGTGAGATTTCAACCACTGTGACATGCGGTGAAAGCAGAGCCTGTCACTCAGCTCCGCCGGGAAGATTGGAATCAGAGAGGGAAAAGGGAAGAGCCAACCAAAGCAAGAGGCAAGAAAAAAGAAAAAAATGGGAAAAGTTAATATTTCATTGTTGACCCTGTGTGACAACACGGGGGGGAAAAATTGATATAGAGGAAGCTTATGGAACGTTAAATCAGCTTCCTTAAATGTCAGGCTGCAAAGAAATATATATTTATATATCTACATCTGGGAGAAGGAATGTTCTTCCTTATTGGGGCTGATTATTAAGCAAAGCCCATAATGTCAGCCTTTCATGTACGCACAATGAAATCATGTCTCTCTCTCTCACACACACACACACACACACACGCATACACACACACAGGGAAACGGGGAGAAACTTTGTGTTTTAGTAAGCTAAAGTTTCACACGTCAGCTGGAGGTGTCCTCGCTCTCCATTGGTGTAATTATCACTCTGGGAAAAGTGTTTCATTAGGAAGCTCCTCTCTCAGACACATTACTCACACAGGGCTGGACAAACCTGCCCCGGACAGACACACACACACGCACACACACTCAAGATAGTCTAGGATTCAACACCCTTCATGCTCAACCTCCAGTTGTTGTTTTTTTTTTTTTTTCCAGGACATCCTCGCACCTTTTTCTCGTCTTTTTAGTTGCCAGGAACCATAAATTCCAACGTCTTAAATTTCCACCAATTAAATCCAACAAACCATTTTTTCTTTTTTCTACTTTGGAATCAAGCTTCACCAATGCTCAATTTCAGATCTTTTTTATTTTTTAACCAGTTTCTCTTTTCCTGCCTGTTTTTCAGAACACCATCATCCCCCCTTTCTGTGGGTCATTCCACCCAATGGCTGCCATGCTGCTTGAAACAAGTCACCAAAATTAAATTTAAAAAAAAAATGTATCTAGTAAATAGTTATAGGATACATATCTAATTTTTTACTACTAATTTATTTATTTTTTTCATTTTGTATTGGATTTTTCACGGGTAGTTGAATAGTAACAGTCCTGTTACCACAAACTTGTGTGGCATCCAAAATGCATTTTTTAAAGAATATTAACTAATTGGGTCGTTTGCCTCTAATAAATTAAAATCTGTGAATTTAATTGAATAATGGGAAAATAATTAGAAATTGTGACCAAAAAACAAAACAAACAATAAAAATCCCTATATGTAAGCAGAAATTGTGTTTTTGAAAAAAGTCAAAGGAAAAATGTGTTAATTTATCAAGTGATCAAAAATTGTTCCAGAAAGTAGTTTACTCTTTAAAAGAATTCTGAGAGAAAAAAAAGCCAGTGAAATAACAGGAATGAGCACTGAGTAACAGGTCCATCTCCTCCCCCCCCCCAACCCCTCCGGTGCCCTCCGCTTTAGGGGAGGCCTGCAGGTTAATGTATCGTGAAGTGTGAAAACTTCCTGAGAGCGAACCAGGAGCTAAATGCAGTTTCCAGATGTTGGGCTGCAAATGTCCACTCAAAGAGACGGGGTGGAGGCGGGTGGAGGCCGGCGTGTTGGTGGGGTGAACAGGGGGACACAGCAGTTCAGAGAAAGAGAGAGGGAGCAGAAAAAGGTGAAAATGTGAGGAAGAACGAGAATCATGACTTGTGTTAATATCATTCATCCAATCAGGTGAGGGCATAATGCCGACCCTCTGGTGGCGCTGTAGAGGGAAGGGAAAAAGAGATGGTTGCACTTTTGTAAAGTTTGTTCTGACGCAAAAGCTGTTAATATCTGCTTTAAATTTTATGTCTGGATTTGACTAGGCCAGAGGTCTGCGACCTTTACAAACCAAAGAGCCGTACTTTTTTTGTTGTTGTTTTTCCCCCCTCAGTCCAGCTGAATAAAACTCATTCACAACTACAAATGTTACATGACCTTTTCTGAAAAGACAACTATAAGTTTAAGTATTTACTACAGGGTCATTTTTAAAGAATCACCATTTTGTTTCCGTTTTCAGGTGTAAAATTGCAAAAATTGGATTAATACATTTTCTCTCTCCTGGGACGCTGATGTTTGTGGAAATTAATTTAAATAAACAAAAAAAGAAAGCATTTAGTTTCCAACATGATGATGAGGAAAATAAAAACTACTAATACTTTAAACAACTTAGTTTCAAACATAATGATAAAATACAAGCAGTATTTGTCACATTTATGTTTTTTTTTTTTTTTAATTATTGGTTCCGCACTTTTGGCCAAATTATTAAGACCTGCAGGTTGTAGAGCCTTGGACTAGGCCATTCCAAAGGAAGTATGCTTGGATCCAAATTATTCCAGTGGCGCCGGCTACATGTTTACAGTCATTTTAACCCACATTAATCATAAAACTGACATTATTATTTTTTTTCAAATAGCAAAATAGGATTCACAAGGCGATACAGCAAAAATATGTTAAGAAAAAAAATCTGAAAATTTGACTCTTCTGTCTAATCGTTTAAATATTTGTCCAGCTCATTTGTTTAAGCTAAATCGGGAGAAAAAGTACACAAACTTCTGTTCAACATCCATACTTTCATTTTATTTTTGGAATCTTTTGGTTTAAACGCGGCGTGTGTGTGTGTGTGTGTGTGTGTGTGTGTGCACGTGCATGTGTGTGTTATGTACGGATTTGTCCAGTTCTACAAATGATTGAGTATCATGCCTGAAAAGTAAACTTCCTTCTTTAAATAATGAAACACTAACAGGTCTGTGGGACCACCGAGTCGACGGCTTTGCAAACATAAGGAACGTTTTTAAATAAAAAAAATCATAAATTAGGATTGGAAGCTGGTTTCATACACACAGCTGCTCTTTTGATGTTTTAATGCAGCTGAAAAGCGATTTTAAAGGAGCATCAGACACACATCATCAACTTTTCTTCATTTTACCTTCTTTTTCTGTTTGAAAACGCTCACCATTCTGAGCGACCGCCATAACAAATAACAGGTTTCAGAGTTAGAACACTTTTAAAAATATCATGTGAAATCCTCAAGAGCTTTAAAGACTTTTTCTGTTTTTGCTTCTCTTCTTCTTGTTACTCTTAAATGTTTCAGATCATCCAACAAATTTTAATATCAATTGAAGACAACCTAAAAACTGCTTTCAAATGAGGCTCTTATTTTATAAGATTGGGCTTTGACTTGGCCATTCCAGAGGGGGACATGCTGATCGGCTTCACATCATTTTTTTTGCGTAAGCCAAGAATTTCACTGCCGCTCAATACCCTGTCATGAATCAGATGTAGTTTATTCAAATTCAAAAACTACTTAATTGATCCCAAACTGAGATTAAATATTGAGTATTTCTGTAGGTGACAGAAATGTGACTTGTGCTGGAGAGTGAAAAGGAATGGTCAGAGTATGGCGCCCTGTGGTTCTCCTGTTAGACACACGACCCTTCAGTCTCAAACTGTGGTCTGATCGTCAGGCCGTCCTGGATCCAGGTGGTTGTTGAGGCCTCTGCCTTTGTGTTCTGGAATTTCTGACAAAACAAATCAGACTGAAATGTGTTAAATCAAAGAAGAAGATCACATTATTAGGAACGGTGAGTTCAGTTTAACAAGCTACAGCCAGATCTGATTACAGCTGCCCCATTACAGTCAAAGAATCACATAAGTACAAGTCTGATAACATGAGGTCAGACAAAACACATGAATAAACATCACATCATGTCCCTGTCTAAAGAAAGATTCAAGAATGAATGATAAACAGATTGACTGACACCATGATTGATGGATTGGGTTGATTGGTTAAGCACTGCACATCCCACATGTTTCACTCCAAGTAAATGCTAAAGCTGAAAATATTCTGGACTGGAGAGACAAAAATGCAACTTTTTGGAATGTGTACGTCCCGTTACATCTAATGAAACTAGCACAACATTTCAGAAAAAGAACATGGAAGAACAATGAGGTACATGGTGGCAGCGTGACGGTTTGTGTTCTTTACTAAGAAAACCTGAAGTTAACTTAAGTTTAAGTTTACCTGCACCAGGGCAACAGTCTAAAGCACACGGATGTCCTCTTATAGATGTGTAGCGAATATTTTGGAGACCTAGTCAAAGCCCAGTTAAATATGACTGAGATGCTGTGGGATGACCTCAAACAAGCTCATTCCTGAAAACAGCAGTTGAGCAACGTTAAGTGAGGACAAATGTCTCCATGGTGATGTAAAACCCGTGATGGCATTCGATCAACCAGCGATCAGGTGAAAGGGGAGAATGATTTTCTAACACAAACCCAGCCTCGTTTGGACATCTTCTTTTTCTTTTTTAAATAAATCATTTGAAAACTCGGTTCATCTTTGATATTTTATTTTGCTGACAATCTACAACATCTCGGTGTCAAAAAACAACTAATTTGCAAAGAGACAAATACATTTTTCCAGCATAAACTAACTCATCCATTTTATGATGAAATATTGCTCAAAATTAATGTTTTTTTCTGTTTTATTTACATAAATGTTTGTTATACATTGACAGATAACAGTCATATAAGTATGGCGCCATTTTAAATCCCTACTTCCACATTAGATAATTACCAAACAAAAACCCGTGAAGCAGAACCGTGACAGTTTGCTGACCGTTTTCAAATAGAAAAGATAAACATTCAGCATTTGATCAATGTTTTGAATAAACTAGTTCAAAAAACCGTGTGGCAAAATTCTTTCAAATGTGAATAATTCAACATCAGTCGATATTTTGCACAAGCGAGTTGCGATGTGGACTCAGAAATGACATTCTCGACAGCATTCCGTCTTTCTCGCATGTGCTCTTATGAATAAACGCTCGTGTTAGCATGTGGGACCAATCTGAGCACCTCCACGCTCGTCAATGAATGGAAGCGATTGAGTTCTGTTGGGTTATGAGGGGAAATGGGCTGAAAACAGGACAGAATCAATACACTTTACCCAACAGCCTGGCAGCCTGTGTGTGTGTGAGTGTGTTTGAGAGCGTGGATGTGTGTTTATCTGAAGTGCGACTGCATTTAACGTGTCAAGTTGAGGAAAAACAACCAATTCCCTTTTAGCACACGCTTTATTGACCAGTGGAAGACACACACACCAAATCACACACACACCCACACTCACATGTACACACTAACTGCAGGGGTATTGACTGATAGGAGGGAGAAACAGGTTTAAGGCAATTAGAGAAGTGTACTTTCCGCCAGAAAAACCCACCATGATCCTTTTCACTTCACTTACCTGAGCTTCCATAACATGTGACCAAGTATTACATCAACTGGAGAAGCAAAAAAATAAATATTTTTGTTGGACACAATTGCTTTTTGCTCAAATTGCAACTAAAATTTAAAACAAATGAGCCCCAGACAAAAACATAATACACCCTGAAATCGACAACATGAAATTATCTTGATAACTTTAAAAATGGAAGACAAAAAAACATGCCGGTAAAGTTATTATAACAAGACATCACTCTTTGTCAATTAATGTCCAGTTAAGCAGAACAAAACTTGTATATTATACAGACAAAACTTGGCTTTGATGAGGGATAAATTATTTAATTTTTGGCAACTCCATCTTAAAAAATGACTGCTCTTAAAACTCCATGCTACATTAGGCCACACACACAGATCCACTCATGCTGCCATTGGTCCATCAGTGGTCTCATCCATCATTTTTCCTGACACAATCAGTGTGAGCTGAGGACACATACCTGTCAAAACGAGGGCCGTGATTCAACACGGATCTTTCTATGGTGCTCGACATCAAACGGTTTTCAGGCTCTTGATTTGGAGTGTTGCGAGTGGTACACTGTCGCCTCTCTTACCATTTCATTTCCGCCCACCCCACTGTCACCTTGATCGAGAAGGTTGGTGTTACCAACAATGTCCGCTGGTTAAAGAGAAAACTTCAGCTGGACGTGTCCGGCCCATGAGAAACACGAGTTGCAACAAAATTCTCCAATAAAACTGAACTGACTTTGTTTTGTTTGGATGACATTAAGAAATCTGTGTTTTAATTGGCTGCAACTAACAACTGTTTTAGCAATCGATTATTCCATCTTTTATTCTGATTATTAATCTGATAAAACCACTTAAGTAGTACTAGTACTTTTCTTTAGCACACCAGTCACATAAAGAAGTGTGATCTATGGAACAGTCACAAAATGTCACCAAAATCACTCTGTCCATCTAAAATCTTTCAGAAAATCTTAAAAATGTATCAAATTGCACTGTTTGATGAATATCGTGATAAATATCGCCTCATGAGCAGAATATCACACATCGTACCGTGAGATTAATGTATCTCTACAGCCTTAGCCAGCATTGTATACAACTACTTTAACTTCCCAGTGTTTCTTGCAAGTGTTTGACTTTGATACAGCCATGGTTGTGCCAACAGGGAAGATAAGATTGATCTTTTTCTGATACGTCTTTTGCTTGTTTTTGCTCATATCCTTCTCTGTTTACCATCATGTGTGTGTCAGTAGTATTTGGTTCCCTTTACATCGCCGCCACACATGAGGAAGCCCCGGTGCGTGGGCGGACCCCCATGTCCTCGCCGTGACTCTGTAGACATCTCTGTGTCAACAACTCCGGAACATTTACATGCTCTCTGGGATACAAGCTTGTCAATGCGTCGGAAAACAGAGCTTCCACGCTAGCATGACGGCATCTCACATACACACACACACACACGCACGCACGCACACACACACACACCCACACCCACACATACAGATCTGTCGGTCGTCAGGAGGGAAGCACTGCAGTCAACTGAGACAACCAAGTGTAGGAAAACATTTCACTCTTATTACCCAAACAGTACACTTTGTTTTCTGCATTTAGGCGTCATTATCGTCCTAACCTTTTTCCTCATATTTCTTCCTCATAAGGGGCCCCTCTGCTTTCCTTCCTCTCTCAGGTTAATCTCTCTCTCTCTTTCTCCTTTCGCCTCCCCAGCACCCACCCACCACCCAACCCCTGTACCCTCAAGGTGTCTAAGCTGCAAGACATTTAATCGCCACAGTAACAGTTTCATATCTGGAACTGAAATCAAATAAAGGCAGATGATTTACTCCCCCTAGCAACTGGGGAAAGAAGCCCTCGCAACCGTCCCAGCCGGCAGGCCAGGCCTCATCAGGTCGAAAATATTTCAAATATTCTGTTGATTCTTGGAGGTTAGTCTGCATATATAATACTTTTATGCATATGTATACATATATGTGTACCGTGTCAGCTGCAATGCATAAAATCAGTTGTAATTTATTGATATCAATGGTCAATTATATGAAAACCTCTTGAGGCGCAAGGAGAGAAGTTACCGAACAAAAACACTAGCTGTGTTTCCACTACAAGTCTGGAGAAAACTTTGTTGAAATTTGGCTAATGTCCAAAAATAAATGTACAGAATTTTGCAAATGTATTTCTTATGTTTACATTACATAAGAAACACAATTAAAATCAATATGTTATGCTTGTTCACACAAAAAGTCATTAAAAAACACGCTGAACTGTCATCCTCCTACCGCTTCCTGTCGTCTTCTTTGTGGTTTCCACCAGTAGTAATATCCGCTGTTAGCCATGTGACTCAAGTGATGCAAAAATGTGTTTCCATGGCAGTTTTGCAAAATATACTAATTTTGGTATGTCCAAAAAACCCACCTCATCCTAGCGTAACAGTTTTTTTTTTTCAAAAACTTGTTTATTTTATTTTCTCAAAATTGGCATGTTTCCATGAAGCAAATTTATTCTCTTAATTCCAGTTTGTGCAGTTTTAAGGTCAACAGAAATGAAGCTTCTTTAGTCCTTTCAGATGCTCCGCTGCTGTGATGTAGACATTTGAAGGATACATCAACACATGGTCATCCTGGCTTGGGTAGCATAACAGTTGGCATGCACTGTGTGTGTGTGGATGAGTGTGTGTGGATGGATGGGAAGAAAAAAAAAACACTAACACTGGCATATCAGAGGATAGCCAAAGAGCAGGGAACAGATCCAAACTGCAGGGAGCCAAAGGAGCAAATCTAGCTTTTCTGTGTCAGACACATTTACATGATGCTTCTGTCTGTTTCTGCTGGAGCTGGGAAGGAAGTACGAGGCAGTGTGGATGAGTGTGTGTGTGTGTATGTGTATGTAGGGACTGGAAACAGAAAATAAGACTTTTGTGGTTTATGTACCTGAGTGTCAGCTGGAGGAGGGAAAGAGCTTTATTGAAGGTTTATCAAGTCAATCGCTGTTGTTAGTGTGTGCGTCTTGATGCTGGGAAACTTTAAGTGCAAGTCAGGCATGAATCTAAACTAAAGTAGAAATGACAGATATCCGATTTTTGTTTTTTTTTTTACTGTGCTGCTTGTACTTGGTGTCAGAAGCAAAGTCAAACATTCGATTTTACTCACCTCTAAGGCAAGAGTTCTCAAACCTCATATTCAAAAGTCCAAATGTCATTTGTAGATGAGGACAAAAGTCCAGAACAACTGTTCTAAGAAAACACGTTTTTCAGGTAGTTTGCTTATAACTCACAAGCAGGAGAAAAAAACGCTTTATTTTTATTTGTGATTATTATTTATTTGCTTCTGTAATAATTAAGTAAACAACACAAGAATAATTTAAAAAAGAATAACTAACCAGACTGAAACTGGAAGAAGACAGTGTAACATAAGAACAGCTAAGGCAAAGCTAACAGATATGGAGACACATTCAAATTAAATAAATAAGTAAATATTACTAATATTTGTGTCACTGTTGTGAAAATTTAATACAGGATATATTCCATGCAAAGATAATAAGCAAAAAAATACAACTGTAATATGTATTTGTTTTATATATATATATATATATATATATATATATATATATATATATATATATATATATATATATATATACATATTTAAATATGCCAGCTCTGCACTTTTTCTTGTCAAATTATTGAAAGGGACAGGATTATCCAAAATCTACTTTTTTGAGCTTTACATGTTGTAATGTAAATCAAAAACATACATGAAGTATGGCTTTCATTTTTTCATGCCCTCCTCCACGACTTCATCACTCAGCTCCTTCAGACTAGCCAGCAGCAATTAGCAAACACCTGGTGGAGCTGAGCATCTGCTGAGCTCATTATAGGAGCTACTTCTTAGTGCAACTTCGGTAAAAACGTTGTTAAAGGGTTAATGGAGGAGCCATGTTGCTACGACTTCCTGAAGGCGGAGTTTCAGAAAGAGCAGGAGTTTCTTAAAGAGACAGATGCCCAATTTCAAGGAGTTATATTATAAAACTAAGCTTCACAATATTACCAAGCCAGATTGCCCTCACACATTGATTGTCCAATTTTCCCAAATCTACTTTCCGTTATATACATTTCAGCCCCTTTTTCTTCATTCTGTGATCATAACAAAACTAAAGACAGACAGCCAAGGGAGAATGAAAGCGAGGAGAAAGAGTGAAATGGTCTAATCTAATCAGCCTTTTCAACTTCTAATTTTCTGATGGAAATTATGCCTGACAACTGGCCTTTAGGGATGAGACAAGACTCCTTCAGTGGCATTTTGCTGTTTGGATGGAGGGTGGAAACGCAGAACGAGAGTCACGCTGTACGGGTTATGAATCAGAGGTAGAAAAAAGAAAAAAACGGAGTGAAATTTCTGCAGGAGGAGAGAAAACTGAACGACAGAAAACCATGATGGGAAAATTAGGTTTTGAAAGATTATTTTTACATATCTTAATGGAGGATTTAACGTACGCTGTGAATTCTTAGCTCAATAAAAGCAGCAGGACTTCTCATGTTCAGAATCACATGGAGTAAATTACGGCACATGCTGATTTTATAAATGCCAATAAAAGCTGCTTGAAAAACCACACGAAAACACTTACTTCTATTTTTATGTAGAGGTTGTACTTCAAACCAAATCATTTTCCAGAGTTATTTTTCGGTAGTTTTATTTTTATCTCTAGTCTCGTACAGACAGTGGGAGGTGAGGTAGCAGCTCAGCGCCCGACCAGCTTGTTTTCACCAAACTGTAAAGTGTTGGACTAAAACATTTACTATTGATACATACAAGTTGACAACAGACTGACGATAAACAACAAAATAAGAAAACAGATTTTCAGTATTTTAAATGTTATCAGACTTCACAGCTCCATTTTTATTGTAGGTGTGCTTAAGACGTTTATGTTGATTCGGCTGTTTGGAGGAAGAGCAGGAGAAATGTTGTAGGGCGAAATGTAAAATACAGACGTAGGCGACTACAGGAAGTACTTTTGGTTCTGTTAGTGTTGTATTCAATAACGGTAGTTTGTTAGTCAGCTTTTGGTGAACATATTCTAGTAATATGAGGCGATGTGTTGCTTTTCTTGGTTGAAATTTAAGCAAATTAAATTGCTTAATTTAAAGCAATTTAAAATTGCTTTAAATTAAGCAATTTTAAATTGCTTAATTTAAAATTGCTTAAAATTAAGCAATTTTAAGATTGCTTAAAATTAACAGGGGACCATATTACTTTAGCCCGAAAAACAACCATCTCCAAAACCTTCTTTTTTTTGCTGTACTGGTCATATAAGGCTGAAACCAGACCTGTTCTGGTGTCAGAACACTATCACTGTTTGATATTAATTCAGGCACTTTTATAGTTTTCAGACAATTCAGGGAACAAAAATAGCTTCTGAACAATGCAAACATAATGTGAGGAGTCTTTAAGCCGTGGTCAACTTCCTATCCTCTGTCTCTGAGCATCCATCACTCATGCAGCTTTCCTCTGTGACAATGTTTATTTTTTATTATGTACCAGAATTTGCTTTAACAGACTGTCTCACATTTTGCTCGAGTCAAGTTCTCCCGCAGCGAAACATCCAGAAACCATGAAACATCCAACTCCAGGCTGCACAGTTGGTGTGAGATTTTCCGCCTAGAACAGGGGTCCCCAAACTTTTTCCTGCGAGGGCCACATGACTGTTCCCTTTTCTGGTCGGGGGCCGGTCTTAGTTTTTCGAGAAAGAAACCTTAGAAAAGTTTTGTTGACGGGGGGGAAGAGTGAAACTGTGGACTGGGATGGGGGGATTGGATTACTGCCGACGACATATTCGCGTTTGTAGATAGATTTTTACCCAGAATGCAAATGGGAAAAAACCGTGAGCGAAACGGTATATACTGACTAGTATATATTCCATTGAGGGAAACTAGGTTTCATATCTGCTCAAGAGCCCCCCTGGTGGTTGAAGAAAAATCCACATATATATGAAAAAAAACACTGAATGCTCTCTGGTATTGTTCAGGGGGCCGGGCCAAATGAGGAGGTGGGCCGGATCCGGTATTGTTCAGGGGGCCGGACCAAATGAGGAGGCGGGCCGCATCCGGCCCGCAGGCCGTAGTTTGGGGACCCCTGGCCTAGAAAGTTGCACTTGTTTCATGCCAAACGTGTCTTTTGTTCTGGTCTCCTTATTGTCAATGTAAGGGGTGCACTTTTTCAGCACGGAAGCTACTTATAAAATGACCAATGAGCTACCCACTACTAAAATGGAAAACACATATTCAGAAATATATTGAGAATTTTGTATGTTTCCATCCCCATGAAAGTGAGACGTTTTTGGTCCAGCTCCTCTCACTCATTTTTATATATTTTTTAAGTTTAAGAGAAAAATGGTTAGCTAGTTCTGCTGCTCTAAGTGTCGTTGTTTGTGCATGTGCAGTGACCAAAAAAATCCCTTCTTATTAGTCTTTGTTATAGAAGTGGCTGTTAAACAACTGTTCATAACAACAAGAGTCTACTGTAGGACCTGTGGTGACGGTTCAGTGGCTTTTGGAGACTTCTTTTAACATCGTACATTCTGCTTTTGACAGGAACTTTCTTGAACTTCTAGACCAGCCCATGTTTGCAGCTGTTTTGAATGTTCTCTACTTGTAGAGCGTTTCCAGAAGAAACGACTCAGTGATAGGGGAGTTGTCTTGATATCGGAAGGTTGTACTGTATGTTCAATTCCAGCTTCTTCCTGTCACATGTTGATGAGCCCCTGGGCAAGGCCCTTGACCCCTAGTTGCCTACTGTTCTATGGATTGGTGTACAAATGAGAATGGCTGTGTGTAAAGTCTGTTCACTTTTTGTAGTGTAACGTCTAATTTGAAATTCCCTTGACTTTTATTTATGTTACTTGGATTTCCCTATGCTGCTAAAATCGATTCAATATCCATACATCCAAATGGGTCAGAAAATACACACACACACACAAACACACACACAGAAGCTTGTAGGCATGGGGTCTTTCAGCAATGCCCACTCAGGAGACTAGGGTAACTTTTTAAAGGAAAGAAAAATAAGGGAATTATCTTTAAAAAAATATTTTATTGACATTCATCAACTTCACTCTTCTATTCATGTGTAAAATAACTATCTGTGGAGCAAAATGTGACCCCGAGACTTCCAGGAGACAGAGACAAAAAGAGCCACGGAAAAGTCAGAGTTATATGTCAGGAGCTTTTGGTTGGATAAACGAAAAACCAAAAGGAGAATAAAGTGTTGATGAGAAGAACCAAAAAGACTGAAAAAAAGAAAACTTTCTGCCAATCAGTGGCGTAATCACAATTTTCCAATTTCCCCTTTATGTTACAAAGACTCCCCACCCCGCTATAGGTAGGCCCGCCTCAGTATTTTGAGTGTGAGTGTAACCCAGTGAGTCCGTGTGTGTGTGTGTGTGTGTGTGTGTGTGTGTGTGTGTGTGTCAAAGTGAAGGGCAGCTAAGCGTAAAATTGAGTCCAGATTCATTAGGTTCTGTGAGCTGAGCTGCAGTTGGTTTAAGTGATACATTTCCTCTGGAAGTGGAGGTGTGGAAGTCTGTGGGCGGATGGGTGTGTGAGGGGGGTCACTCGCACGCTACGGGTCTCTTTCTCTGTCTCACACCTGTGCACAGGCTCAGGCACACACACCCACACAGACACACACGCACACAAAGACAATTTAGACACCTTTATTCTATTTTCTCTCCTCTCTGTCTTAGCGGTGAGTGACACTGTAAATCTGAACCAATTTCCTCCTCTAATCATCATTAAAAAGCGCAAATTACTCCACTCTCCATTAAACACTCCCACATGCCTGCTGCTATTACTAGCTCTGCAGCTTTCACAGCGCAGACACCAGACTGAGGTGAGCCACCAGCGTAGCTTCACTCCTCCCCAACTTAATTCAGGAAACAAGGAGGCAGGCACATTTCACCCAAACAGGAAAACAAGATGCTGGAGGGTGTTTTACAAACCCATATTTCACAGCTGTTATGCATCTCTTACTGCGAGACTTCAGCCAGGTGTGGAAAAACAAAAAACTGGCATGACAAATAAAAACTCGGACACTAAAGTCGAATCAGTACATCATGGGATTAGTATTGCTTTAGGTGTCTTGCAAAAGCATTTGCATTCAGCAGCTCTGAGTCAATAGTTTGCAGAAGCACCTTTACTTCTCCTACTATGATGTCGTATTGTGGCCTGTGGAGATAGAAAAGAAAATGAGTAATTTGTGATAAAATACTCAGCAATTTTGAGGTTAATTTTAGTAAATTTCAAGAAAATCTGGTTTGAAAAGTTGAAAGAAAAAAACCCTTTAAATTTTAGTTGAATCTGAGAAATTTGAAAATTTTTGACTTTTGGAAATTTTCCAAGTTTCAAAAGTAAAAAAATGTTGAAACTCATTTTTTTAATTCCCCCCCACAAAGTTTCTGAGTTTAATCTCAAACGTTCTGAGTTTTCTCTAGAAAAATGTTTGACTTTTCAAACTCAGAAATTTCCAGATATTTTCTAGAAAAATCCCGAGTTTTTTTGGGCAGAACTTTACTCCTCTATATTTTCCTATCTACAGTGGCCCGCCCTGATACGCCGTCATAAATTACAGCCTGCAGGCCTTAGGTTTGTTTTAAACGTTCATTTTTAACCTGTAAAACCGATTCTCACCTGGATTTCTGAACTGCCAGTGCGGTCAGGTGGTTTCGGGAAAGTTGTTTTTGCACAGCTGGATGGTTGCCATGGGAGATTAAAGGAATTCTCAAACATGTATGAAATAATCAAAACAACATTCCAGGTGTGTTTTTGAGGAGGGAATAACATTAGAACATGATGTAGCTTTAAAAAAAGTCCTTTTTACATAATACTTCCTCTTTAAGCAAATAAATAAAAATAAATACTGATGCAAAACAGACGTAATTCTGTCCTTTCTTCTGCATGTTCTCTGATAGTGAGACCAATTTAAACATGGTTGACTGTTGTTGAATGTTGGTATAAACATTGCTTTGTCAAATAACTGGCATAAAAATGAAAAATCAAATCTTCCTAAATGTTTTCTCCTTGTTTATGAAGTTCAAAGCCTTCCTGTTCAGACCAGATGTAAATGAACTTGCTAACTTTCTGACAGGATTCCTCTCATTTATTTCAGTTCCCTTTCTCCTGTTGTATTTAATTCCTCGTGTTCACATCTATCCTTTCTTCCAGTGAACAAATACCAGATACGTGCGTATGCTGTGCTGAAGAAGCTTCATAAAAACCGGTTTTCATGTGGATTCCCAAAGATATTACTAATAAAAACCTAAGTTATCACCGCCGCGGTGTTAGCCGTCATCTGTGGCTGCAGCTTCAGGTCATGTTGGGTCAGCTAACACAAAGAACGCCCGAGAAGCAGAGAAGCTATAGGTTGTCACAAAGAACCTTTGCAGTACATCAGGCTTTATTTGCTGTAATTACATCTTATTTGCATTTTTATTTGGCAATATATCCCTTCAAACCTCAGTGATAGCATTTTATCACACATTGCGCAAGTATGTGAGCGTATGAGAAAAATATTGCTCTTCACAGCTATGAATATTAAATGTCTGCATAAAAAACATATGCATTATGGGAAATAAAGTAAAACGCTTCCACTGTGTGCAAATAATCTCCACTTCAGGAAGGGTCAGCGGCTGAATGGCTCAGACCTAAAACTGGCCTGCAGTTAAGGATGATTGCATTATTCTGCTATTCTTATCCCGTGCTGTTAGTCTCATACTTTATTCAGCCTGTGGCTTGAATACCGCAACGCAATATTCCTCCCTACAAATTTCATTTCACTCTCATGTTCGAGGCCCAAAAATAGCTCCAGTTTTTTTTTTATTGGTGATTCCAGCCTGAAGTGTTGTCTGATGGAGTGTGGTATTATTCAGCCATTCATAAAAAACAAAAACAAAAATAAGTCAAGGCACTCAAATACGTCTCTGCAGATAGATTTTATACTTTTAGCTGGCATCTACTGGAGTTTGACAGAGGCTGGGGTTGTAGTGGGTCTTTAAGGTTTATGGGTGCCTGTTACAATGCCTGTTTTTTCTGCAGTAAAAAAAAATAAAAGAGAGAGAAACCCCGACAAATACCTTCAGAACTTTTTCAACTTTATCCTGTAGAGTCCAAGTGAGTAT
The DNA here is from genome assembly GCF_001443285.1 of Poecilia latipinna. Lineage (NCBI taxonomy): Eukaryota > Metazoa > Chordata > Actinopteri > Cyprinodontiformes > Poeciliidae > Poecilia > Poecilia latipinna. The sequence goes on along the minus strand of NW_015113548.1, from coordinate 69,160 downwards.
ATCTATGAAGGGGGAAGATGTGAACAGTAAAAAGGTTGACGCTCCTTTTATTCAGTCTTCTTAAGGCTGTTTTCACTCCTGATAGTCCGGTAGACTTTGATCCACATGGGGACCGAAATTATAATATTTGTTACAGTCTCATCTGGACTGCACTGTGCTAAACGAACCAAACCCTTTGAAAAACCTGTTCCCCTCCTCGTGTGTGGTGGCGCTGCAACAAGAACCAAAGAAGGAAGCGATAGAAACCACTGAAGAAGACACTGACACTTCTTCACGATATGTAAATAAAAATGGAGTGGCGTCAGATTTCAGCAGTCGTAAGATTTCCAAATCAAGACGTAGAATACGTCAATCAAAGAAGATAATGTTCTAAGTGCACACTATGTTGTTCACAAAAAGATAAATTATGATCTTGTTTTACAAGAGATGTGTGTTGTTTTCGTGCAATTCTTGAAAAGTTGTAGCTCAACTCAACTTCAGCTGCTTCTAGCAGCGTTGATGTGGAGCAAAAGCATCAACAAAACAGATTTATTCCATCGTACCAGTACTTTAAAGTATTTGCACTCAATTGCTGCGTTTCCGAGCCGGAAAAGGGTAGAGTGCCTTCTCCGGGTCAGGGGGGTCGTCCTGCCTCAAGTGGATGAGTTTAAGTATCTGGGGATCTTGTTCACGAATGAGGGAAGAAGGGAGTGGGAGATCGACAGGCGGATTGGTGCAGCGTCTGCAGTGAAACGGGCGCTGTACCGGTCCGTCGTGGTGAAGAGAGAGCTGAGTGAAACAGCGAAGCTCTCGATTTACCGGTCGATCTACGTTCCCACCCTCAACTATGGTCATGAGCTTTGGGTCATGACCGAAAGAACGAGATCACGGATACAAGCGGCCGAAATGCGTTTCCTCTCCAGGGTGGCTGGGCTCTCCCTTAGAGATGGGGTGAGAAGCTCGGTCATTCGGGAGGGACTCAGAGTAGAGCCGCTGCTCCTCCATGTCGAGAGGAGCCAGTTGAGGCTCAGCCATCTGGTCAGGATGCCTCCTGGACGCCTCCCTGGTGAGGTGTTCCGGGCACGTCCCACCGGTAGGAGGCCCCGGGGAAGACCCAGGACACGCTGGAGGGACAATGTCTCTCGGCTGGCCTGGGAACGCCTTGGGGTTGGAAGATGTGGCTGGGGAGAGAGAAGTCTGGGCCTCCCTTCTGAAGCTGCTGCCCCTGCGACCCGACCCCGGATAAGCGGAAGAAAATGGATGGATGGATGGATGGATGGATGCTGTGTTTCCAGTGACCATATAATTGCGTAATTTGACATTCGAAAATATATTTGCTTTATGGAAACCCAGCAATTTAAAAAAAAGATTATCGTTTAACCACCTTAAGATGTGAGGTGGTTATTTTGGCCGTATTGAGTGTGGCAAAGACGGTTTTTAATAACTTTTCATGTGAACGAGCTTTTTCACGTGTGATTTTAATTGCGTTCCTCATCCAATGGAAGTGCTGCAACTGAGAACATTTTTGGAATATTGACAAAGTTTTGTGCACATTTGTAATGGAGACTCAGCTAATGCTTTAAGGTGGCGTGTTTAAATTTACAACCGTCTTGAAAACAGGTTGGGGAATGATTCCGACTTGTGCCTTGCTGAAAGTTAAGGTGTTGGAGCCACATCTTCACTTGCACACCGGCTCCCCCAGGGAAAGTCATAAAGAAGCATTTAACTCTTAATGGAGAAGGATCCCGCATGAGCTCCAGAGCAGCTGTCCATTCATTAGCCACTGTTTGTTTTCACAGCTTGTTTGTTTGTTCATTGCTGTGTTTTTGCACCTGCAGTGCAGACATTTAGGGTCGCGAGAAAGGTTCCTGGGTTCAGAGGAGGACACGCTCCTAATAAGAAACAGGAGACACTGCAGGACCAAAAAAGGATCTTCAGAATGGAGATAGCAACCAAAGCTATGCAGATATATTATCATGTTCTCATACACTACAAGCATTCTTTCATGGTGGGTCATATCGGGAATGAAAATTGGAAATGTGAGTATCTGTGACAGACTTCACTTCCCTTATTCTATAAAGATAAGTTGCTAGCATCATTAGAAAGAAAGCGTAATTTTTTTAGCATAATAAAGTAACTATGTTACATTGAGTAATGCATATATCAAATATGACTAAAAAGAAATTTGACTTTGTAATTTAATGCTTCAAAATTGGGCCTCTGTCTCTTTAAAAACTCCTGCTCTTTCTGAAACTACACCATCAGGAAGTCATCACAACATGGCTCCTCTATTAACCCTTTAACAACATTTTTACTAGCATTGCACTTAGAAGTAGATCGTATGCGCTCAACAATTGCACCATTCCTCCAGGTGTTTGCTAGTTGCTTCTGGCTAGTCTTAAGGAGTTGAGTGAGGGAGTCACAGGGGAGGGGTTTCTAAGACCCCTCCCCTGTGACTTCCTAAGAGGTGGAAGTTCAGAAGCTTAGAAACTGTAGCTCTGAGGAGGAGCTGCACCTTGAAGGAGGAGCTAGGTCCCACCAATTGTTTTGTACAACTGAATGGTTGCCATAGAGATCAAAGGATTTCTCAATTTCTCAGACATAAAAGAATCAAAGCAATACTCCAGGTATGTTTTTGATGAGGGAATAATGTTAGAACATGATGTAAATTTCAAAAAGTCAATTTTATATAACACTGTCCCTTTAAATTGCTAACATTTAGCAGTTTTATACGTTTGAAACCAGAAACTGACATATATTGAATAAAAACCATAAACAAGCCCTACAACTCAATGTCTGAAGTTAAATCAGACCAAACTTATCTTGCTTTACTTCAGTTAGCAAAATTATTTCTTTTTGCCCAGAATAATGTCACAAATAACAAATCAGACATTTATTTATGACCTAAATGTTTTGGGTCAAACCCTTTGAGATTTCGTTCCACAAGCTTATCACAATAGTTTGCTGGAGTTCTGGTCCATTTTTCCAGACAGAACCTGTGAGGGGGGGTGAAGTTCATCTCTGAGACACCATAAGGGCTCCTTCCTGATTGGTATGATTATTGGACATCCCCATCATGTCTATACTTGCATAAAATAGTTTGAACTGATGAACACGCCACCTTCAAGCAACAGTAAGTGGTTCCCAGGGATGAACCAGACTTGTGCCGCTCCATAATTCTCTTTCCGATATGTTGACTGATTTCTTTTGAGTTTCCAATCGTGTCAAACAGGAAGGCAGTGGGTTCCAGGTGTGGCCTTGCATTACATCTACTGGTGTGCCAGTCCATCATGAAAGAAAGCCCATTGTCTGGGCTTGAGTTTTTGCTGTTAAACAGATATTAAATTAAGTAGCGACTGCACATTTGAACATGGCAACGTATTACACATAAATGTTTTACGGATTTAGGAAAAGAATCCAAAGGAGGCATAGCTGGGCAAAACTAACCTATATAGCAGCAAAGTACTTCCGATACAATCCTTGGCATCTGTAGAAGATGCACCTGCTGGCATTAAGCTGAATCAAGGCTAGAAGCAGTTTGAGGCATATTTGCATCTTTAGTCTTAAAGGGGGCAAAGCCCTGTGTCTTTACAAGGTAGATTACAAATGTCGCATCAGGGTGTAAATATTCCTTATCACAGTATCAAGGTACAAGACAAACTTTTTTAAGAAAATTGTTAAATCAAATCATCTTAAAATGCTGAATAATGTTGAATAATAATAATTAATTTGTTTTAAGCATTTTCGAGTGTTTTATGACTGATTAGATTCTACAGCACTAGATACTCCGCAGAAGTAAACCTTGAATGTGGCCTTTACCGGGTAGCTGTGAGTGTACAAAGCAAGAGTTCTCCTCTTCTGTTTGTCAACAAAAAAATTATGTTCCAGCAAATCTTTCATTGCTCACCATAATGACCTCTCATGGGTATCCAATTAAGAAACAACACATTGGATTTGAGTGTGAGCTTGCGCATGTTTGTGCCACACAGGAACTCTGGAGAGAAGATTAAGAAGCTCTAATCTCCCGCAGGTTGGTGGCAGAGCAGTGTGTTTGCGAGTTTGCGATCGTGTGAATGTGTGTGTGTGTCCTTTGTGCAATGATAACAGCTACCACCTGATAAGCAGTAGCTCGTCTCTCTGGTGTGTCAAGATCGCTGATGTTACACCACAGTGGAAGCTCACTTTTGGCATGTCTGTGTGCGCGGGTGTAACAGGAAACAGCAGGAGAGCGGCCCGGTTCGGAGTCGGAGGTTCAAAACCGAACAACAACAACAAAAAACTAACAACAAAAATGCACAAAAAAATGACCCACTCCTCTCTGGCTTCACCTCCTCTCTCTCCTTCTGTGAATCCCACGTATATAATTCAGTAGCAATTTTGTTCTTCTATTACTTCTGTCCTTCCGCCGCATGGGGAGACACGATGAGATATGACATTTCATTTAGGTTTCCCTGCCACCTGGCACCCCCTCCCCTCTCCCAGAAATAAATAAATATTTCATTAGCGGGGCTGAGGGAGACAAAAATAAAGATGCGCATGCACATTCTCGCTGCGTGGGGAAACCAAAGCACACGTTCTTCGAAGGCAGATGGACAGGCGGCGTGAGCGCGTTTACGCATTCACGCTCACAGAGCCGCCGTCCGAAAAATAATCCGCCTTTAAATACCTCTGTTACACACACACACACACACACACACACACACACACACACACACACACACACAGTCAATTTTATGATAAAAATTGTACAATACTGACAGTTGCAGACAATAAAATCCAGAACATTATATGAACATAGAAAATACATTGAATTACCACAACTCAACTAATACATTTTAAGTAATTACAGATCTGAACTGTTAAAGTGATGGTTGTCAAACTATTATTATTATACGGTAATGTCTTGTACATTACTTACTACTGCAGCATCTTTGACTGTAAAATATACACATTTTATTTTCACACAAATCCAGACTTGGATCCAAATCAGGAACCAGTGCAAAACAATCTGTAATATTTGTGTTTTGAAATAGACAAGACAGATAAGTAATGAAGATAGGGTATCTCCCTGTGCACCTCCTATCATCCCACCTCTCGCATTAGACTTCTTTATCATCCCCCCCAACTCTATTGCTTTTCCCTCACAATCTCTTCCAGGTCTCACCTAGAGACTCTCGGCTTTATTGTCTTAATTAAAACAGAGCCTGTTTAATTATTTTAATCCACACTACTGCACAACAGGGACTCCAGAGGAGATGGAGTGCAGCAAGGAGGGAGGGGGGGGGGAAAAGAAGGAGGTAGTCTGGGAATGGGGGTGAGGAGAGAAGGGGGTGGGGGGCGGGTAGCCCTGACATTTCAAATTAAACCCTTCAAGTTCAAAAGCAAGAGTTCTTATCGCGTTTCCTTTCATTCATTTTCCTATTCCTGCCCTCCGTCCCTCCACAAGTCCGGCCCACTCTCACTGATCTCGTCGTCCACCATCCACCTCTTCTCTCTCTCTCTCTCTCTCTCTCCCTCTCTCTCTCTCTTCATTTCCCCACGTTGCTTATTCTAATTTTTTTTATTCCTCCTCCTCATTTTTTTTTTACTACCTTTGAGAGATTAGCAGTTTGAAGAACGCCCTTGTTGAGAGCCCTTATTTCAAGTCTGGGACATCAAAAGAATCTGTGATTATTACAATACCACATGGAGTCATGTGTGTGTGTATCAGAGTAAAAAAAAAAAAAAAATAGAGTTGTGTTTTTTTTTTTTTTTTTTTCCAAAACCCCAGCCATATGCATACAGATGCCCTCACATACCAAGCTGTAATTCACACCTGGAGGTTGCAGTCAAACCAAATCCATGATTTTTAATGAGTGTACCTACTTCAGCATGCAGTTTTACAATACAGATCAAATGCATGGTCAAAAAACATAAAAGGGTCATATTACACTGCAAAAACACAAACTCTTACCAAGTATTTTTGGTGTAGTTTTTGTACAAATATTTTAGTACAATTACAATAATACAAAACTAAGTTAAAAGTACTAGATCTATTGGCAGATTATTGCACATATCGGAAAAATGTCTTGTTATAAGTGAAATACGGCAATGGAACTGGTACTTTTCCATTTGCCATGATATGGTAATGAGGTGGTGAGGAGAAACGCAGGGAGGCCCAGGTTGTCATGATAAATAATGTTGATTTAATGATAAATCCAAAAGACTCACAAGCAGCACAAGGAACCGGCAGACGAGCGTAACAATGACGTTTGATGAGGACCTGACAAGTGACAAAGAAACAGGTGGACTTAAATACACAGGGGGGGTAATCAGGGAACTAGACACACCTGGGAAGTAATCAACAGGGAAGACAGGACAGGAACAGGACTAAACACAGAAAACCTCAACTAACTACACAGATCACCACACCATCAACATCAAGGAATTATTGTCTTAAAACAATGTCATATGCTGTAAAGCTACTTGTCAGTCAGTTTGGTCTCATTTCAAGTCTAATAAGATAGTTGTGCTAAAAACTTGTGGAAACTTGATGGGTTAGTTGGTTGGTTGGATAATGGATGGATGCCGGGTGGATGCTAATGGGATGAATGATAGATTGGTTGATTTATAGGTTGAAGGGATAGTGGATTCATGCGTTGGATGTGTGGTTGGATGGTTGGATAGGTGACAGAAGGCTGGATGGTTGGATTGAGCGGCTGTAAAATAATACCGCTTTTCTTCCCATTCGCCTTGTGTAAACGCTCTGACTGGATCAAACATGTCCGTACCCAGCCTGAAGCAGAACGAGTTGGGGTTTACGCTTCAAATTACGAGCATTTCTCTACAAAAGACATCTCTACAAGAGATGGGGTATGAAGCGGTGAGCAGAGTTTTGTCCCCTGGTGAGAGGAAGAGAAGAGAACCGATGGTGTGAGGGTCGGGGAGGACAGAGCAGAGACAGATAGGAGGTGGCAGGGACGGTGGGGCCTAGAGCGGCCACAATACATTACATAATTTGAGCTCCCACTTCTGCTTTTCTTCCCATTCGCCTTGTGATTATTGTGACCTTGATGCAGCTGCAGCCCGTCCTGCTCCTGTTGAACTCTGGGTAATGAAGCCAGCGTTTACAAATTGAGAAATAAACACCTGGCTCCCTGGGAATGGTAATGGGCTCGGTCTCTGCTCGACACCCATTCACATTTCCACTGTCCCCCTCTCCCTTTGTCATCCTCAGGCTGACTCTCTCTCTCTATCTCTCTTTCACATTTCTCCCCTCTCCTCCTCCTCCTCTTCCTGTTCCTGTTTCAGCGGGGAGTCTAAACTCCCCAGATTTCCAGTTTACCTTCTGATTAAGGAGTGAGTTGAGCGTTTCTATTCCCTCTGTCTCCCTCCTCCGTTCTATCCCTCATTCATGTGCAGCCACGGTAACTAGCCTATTATCTGACAGTTCCACTCCACTGACCTGCCCAATAACAGCTTTCACATCCCTATAAATGCCCCTGAGAGAGCAAGGGAGAAAGACACAAGATGAGTAAAAAAAAAAAAAAAAAAGTCCAGCGTGTGTGTGTGTGAGTGTGAACCCAAGAGATTGCCGCGTGTTATAAACATTTACGCCGAGCTAACAGATCATCTCCGAGATCCGGGGATTGGTCCGACTCCCCCCGCCCCCGTCCCCCCGGCGAATTGAAAGCCCAAGATTAGCGAGATGATAGCTTTTCAGATTGGCAAGGAAACACAGAAATGAGTTTCACCTGGTGAGTTTACGGAGGTTAGATTGGGACAGTTAAACGGCAGATAAATTGATGGTTCTCTCATTGTCTCTCTGACAGTATAGTGGCTAAATCTATTAAACATCAGCAAACCATTTCAGCTGCGGCAGGGAGAGGAGATAACGCGTCAGGAGGAAGAGGAAACAGAGGGATTGGTGGAGGAGAGAGGTTTAAACAAACCACAAATGTAGGATGCTGATGTTATTGTTTCTGAATAAAATCTAGACTAATATATTCATATGCTAATACTAATATATATATACTAATACGGGGAGTGTTTACATTACAAACTTTTCTAACCTTAAAAGAAAACTTGTTTTCACTTAAGGTTAGCATTTAGCCATTAGCCTTAAATAAATAAATCAGAATATACTCGCTGTGTTTCCACTACAAATGTGTTGTTGTTGATACTCATATTAATGTAGAAAAACACAATTTCACAATTGTGGTGTTTTCATTAAATAAGAAAACTCAATTAAAATCACACATGAATACGTTTGTTCACGTGACAAGTCGTTAAAAATCGTCCAACTTTTCCTGTCTTCTTCGTGGTTTGTGCCAGTGTCAACGTTCGGTTGTTGATCTTGTGACTCGTGATGTGAAAAAGGTATTTCTGTTGCAGTTTTGCAAAATAAACCAATTCTGGTACTGTCGAAAAATCAGCTCATGTTTAGCAAATTTATTTTTGAAATGTCAGATTGTGCAATTATATGGTCAATAGAAATGCTGATTATAACTTATTGGTTTATGATTCTTTGGGGGGAAAAAAGTAATTTTGGTAGGTTCTAGACTTTTTTTCACTTGAAGTTTGTTGCACGGTGCGCTGTTGGTTGAAGTCTTTTTGGCTACTTCATGTTGTCAGGACAGTTCTATTTAAGTGATTTCTTGACTCCACTCCGCTATTGTAATCAGGTCTGGGTGTAGCTATTAATGGGGCGCAAACGTTTTGGCCCAGGGCCAGGTCAGCTTGGAAAGCGTTTTCTCTTGATCAATAAAACTGCAGCTTTTATTTACTGGGGTCATCTTGTCTGATAGAAAGATCTGTCTGACAATATCAAACATGTAATTGTGATGAAAAATGATGCCAGAAAAAAACATCTGTAAGCTGACATCACCCAGACCACGTCATCACTATGGTAATAACTACATGATAGACTTTTCTGAAATATCAAATTATGGAAGAGGATTAGAGCCACTGAAACAGGAAAACAATTATGACTTTCATCTCAGAAGATTGAAGTCAGAATTCTGAGGAAAAAAACATCAATACTGAGATTAAAGTAAGAAATCTGAAATTAATGCCAAAAAGTCAGAATTTGGGGGAAAAGGTTTGAATTCATTTTTTCTCCAGTGGCCCTAATCCTCTTCCGTATAAAACAATCAAAACGTAGTGCCTGATTTTCCTTCCCATTTGTAATCCTGAACCACTCTGTGCTGGTCTGTCACACAAAATGCTACTAAAATCTTCAAAGAGGCTCAAGTGTCAGCAACAATTAGTTTTCCTCGTCATTCTCCAAAAACTGGGTTTTTTTGATTCGCCTTTTTTTTTTCCTTCACCAAATTAACACCGCTTTTTGTCTCATCTTACAGACAAGTGTTAACTCCAGTCCGGTTTAAAAGCAGAAGAATGTGCTGCGACATTTAAGAGTTTTATTTCGGGAGAAAAACAGGTGACTGATTGCTGTAACAGTGTAAAAACCGGAAGGCCCATTCATTACGCCGTAGGGGGGCCAATCCGCTGGGACTCTGTGAAGAAGAAAAAAAAAACAAAAAAACACATGAAGTGTATATGTCAGCGAGTGCTGACAGTGAGGAGGAAAAGGAGAACAGAGAACCCCCCCGAGTATGGGATGTTTTTGAGACGCTCCGAGATGAAAAAGGTGAGAAGGGCCACAGGAACAGATTCCCATGATCCCGCCTGACCTGACCTGGGCAGTGCTAGTCCTGGGCGGTGGTGACGGCGAGAGTTTGGTGTGTGAGTCCGGGGCCGGAGGTGGTGGAGGGAGTTGGCTTCTACTGGGGTGATTGCTGTAAACAGCAATACTTGAGGGCCACTTTTTTTTTCTCTCTCTCCTCCAAAAACGAGGTTTCTTTTCCCTAGACTGCTCTCGTTTCATCAAGCATGCCACATTACAGGAAATCATGTCTTTAATGAAGGCGGCGGCGTCACGGCATCACGAGCCAATCACAACAACAACAACAGCAGCAGCAGCTCAGGAATACTAAATCTAATCTGTGGCTGTTTATGAGTTTTCTTGTGTGTGCATCTGAGTGTGTTAAAGAGGAGATGATAGTTCAGCGAGCATAATAAACCCTGAACCAATCACGTATCACTTTCATCTGGGGATTTTCCAACATCCTTCTCTCTAATTGGCTATCATGTAATCCCTTCTCCCTCAAGACCTTTCTTGCCTTTCATTCATCATTCTATCTCCTCTCTCTCTTTCGCCGTCTCTTCTTCAAACCTTCCAGTTCCAGTCTTTCAGTAGTTGCGTTTGTCCGTTGAATGCAAAACTGTGCAAACTGAAAGGACGAAAATAAATTTGCTTAATGGACTAACTCAAGTTTTTTGGTAAAAAGTTTTTGTGCTAGCATGAGGTGGTTTTCCAGCCGTATATAAATAGATGTATTTCACCAAACTGCTGTCGATCAAAGAGCATATCTTTGACACCTGAGCTATCGAGGCTATTGACGTATTTATTGTCTTCATTAACATCAATGGCCAGATGTTACTACTGGCGGAAACGACAAAGAAGACGACAGGAAGGATGACGGCATGTCTTTCAATCAGTTATCATGTGAACAAACTTAGTCATGTGATTTTAACTGCGTTTCTTATTTAATGGAGACATTAAATAAAAAGTAATTGCGAAATTGTGTCTTTTTGACATCAGTGGAAAAACTACAGTTTTGTGTGCATTTGTAATGAAAAAGCAGCTAGCGACACAGTAGTTGCATTTCCATTAACCATAAAATTGCACAAATTTAAAGTATAAAAATAAATTAGCTTTAAAAAAACATGTTTAATGATATAAAGTTTTTGAGCTAGGATGTCTTGGTTTTGACTTAAACATATTTCACAAATCTGGAATGGAAACATCTTCTTTGCATCACAAGAGTCATGTGATCAGTAGCCTGATGTTACTACTGGTGGAAATGATGAAAAAGACAGGAAGTAGCAGGATAATCGTTTCTTTTTGGTTTCTTCAAAGATGATGTGCAGCTGGCTCCTCCAGAGCTCTCACAGCATCACAGTTCATAAAACGTTGTGCGTCATTCCAACATGTTGAATCCACAGCTTCTTAACCCTTGTATGTGCGAGGACTGAGGCAAACGTAGAGGTCTATAGAAAATTATACAGGTTTTACGTGTGTGGGGTCAGTTGGACCCCATTTCGACATACAAGGGTTAAAATGGCCGACTACAGTTTCACCAAAGAGCTGTATACACAGCAGCTTCTAAGTAGGCGGGGCTTGTTGCTCCAGAATAAGATGCCACTGTCTCCTCTGATTGGCTGATAAATGGTGAGCGCTAGCGCCGTGGATGAATTATGATAACGTGTCATGTAATTTTTTACAATGGTCACTTTCATGATTTTTATTGACTTACCATGTGAACAAGCTTATTCACGCGTGATTTAAATTTCATTTCTTATTTAATTGCAAAATTGTGTATTTTCGACATTACTCGAGTAGCGACAAATATTTGCGCACATTTGTAATGGAAACGCAGCTCCTATCACTTCCACTCTCCCCAACTCTCCTCTCCTCCACAGATGTCCCGCTCTTTCTTCGCGTTGATCTCCAACCCCATATAACTCATCCTCGTGTCTGTTTTCCCCCCTCGTCTTCCTCTGCCTTCTCCCCGTTCCTCCCCTCGCGTCGGGGGGTGGGAGTCATTGAGTGTGTAATCGCTTGGTTACGGTGTGTCAGTCTGCGTCTGAACTCACCATCTGTCCTCTGGGCTTCCGTCTGGGACCGCAGACACAAACACACTCCTGCTCTCGCGCACGCTCGCGCGGCAGAGCCAAGGCTCATTCACACCACAATATGATGACAGCTGTATCACCCACCTATTGACATGAGCTGTCAGAAGGGCAGTGACTAACATAACACATTTTGACATATCCCACTCACACAGGCGGGCCGACGCTAGGGCTCGTGGTTCGCTGTGAGTTATGATTGTTCCTCAGCCGCGGCCCGGGCGCAGTTTGACGGCGCCTGATGTTTAGTGACATAGCGACTATGCATCCAAAGGGGATAGCATGTGTGAAATGATGAGAATAATTCCCCTGTGATTTTCTTTTTGTTGTTGTTAAATACACCTTAGGAGATGTAGTCAACTTTCTATTAAAAAAAAGTTTTGTTTTTTTTAAGGAACAAGATATTTTTTGTGACTGTTTGATTGGTACGAAGTGCTTTGTGAACATGCAATCAGGTTAGTAAAAATGGTCAAAGTTCTCTCTCTAAAGCTAAATAAACTTGCCACACACAAAGATGGGTTGTGTAACTTATTAAAAAATATATGTTACATATTTGCTGAAATTCACACTGTCATGACATTAGAGTGAGACATTATATCTGTCAAAAAATAATAATAATATTAAGGTCCTCTGCCTTTTCCTAGTGCTGACTGGAAACAACCAATCAGAGCCAGGAGGAGGGTCCTACCGCTGTCAAACACCCTCATGTACGCACTGCTCTCTGCTATGGTGCAGCTTAGCAGAGACTCATTTCAATGTTGCCATTAAGTTTTTCACAGCCTCCTTGATCGATCTCTAATTTTGTCTTTTTATCAGTTAAAGAGAAAAGTCCAAGAACAATTACAATGTAGGATGAAACGAGCTTTACTTTATCAAAAATGACGCAGCCCAATGAAATCACATCAGCTTGGCCCAATTTGTTGTCAGCTTTTATAAATGGCACACATCAAAACGCCACTGTAAGTGACAGACAAGTACATCAACGCAAGATATGAAGGAGAGAATAATGAAACAACGTTTTAAAACATCGATGCTGTAACAGTAAAACCAAGACAATTAATTTTTTGACCCGGACAGTTCTGGTTCTGAGGCCGTAATTGCCAAGTTCGATCTATTAAGTTATTCACCTCCAGTCGTTGTCAGGTATCGTTTTGCCCAAGTAGAAAAGCAAAACGCATTTCAAACATGAGGTGACGGAGCAGCCTTAGTTCTCTTAACTCTGTTTGGATCTTTAATACTTTCGGTAATTTCTATGCACCTTAAGCACCGAGCGAGCAATTACTGGCTGACAGATTCATCAACAGAAAGCCAAAAAGACATCGTCACCATGCAAGTGAGCATGTGCTGACTTTCAGTTTAAGATTAGAGGAGACAGCTGTTGTGCTCCAGTGAACAATTATCGGTGATTGTCGCCGCTGCAGCGACTATTAACCTTCGCCGTACGTGCGCCCGTCTGTGTCCGTGGGCAGGAACGAGTGCGTTCGAAGATGTGGCGCCGCAGAAGTGGGCCGGCGCTGCCGTTCCGACAGAAGAGAGAGCACAAAGGAAAAGAGAAAGGCAACAAGAGGAAACACAATAAAATTCTGTCCGCCGTACTGATAGGCAATCTGAGAATATGTGCATAACGAACCAATTATACCTCATCACAGCTGAATGGGAGTAAAAAGGCATTGGTGCATGAAATAGTCTATTATGATAAGAATTAAAATAGTCTATCAGCATCAGATCTGGAATAGTGTGGCGTGATAAGAGCTAAACAGTCAGAATGCGAATGCTGTACTCAATTGCATCCTTTGATTTATCCGTAAGGTTTCACATCAAGAGGAAAATGCCTGCCAGCGTGGCTCATTTAAAGCAGCCAAAACACGGCTTTGATCACATTACTCTGAGAAGAAAAGCAGAACCTTCACCGTTTCCACAGATTACATTTTTGAAGTATCTAACATGTAAGAGTAGGGGAAACTTTACTTCTGGAATGAAAAAGGCCCCGTCAAACACACACACACCCACACACACACAAACAATACAAAATACTTACATAATGATATCAAAAACCAAACTTTACCCAAAGCTGATGGTTTTTTTTTTTTTTTTTTTTGGAGAGTTTTATTTGCACTTTGAGCTCAATTCAGTAGGATTTTGAATTAGTTCAGATTTAAAACCTTGATTCAAATGTTACATTTTACTGCTTCTTTTCCCACATTTCAAAGTAAACAGGACACACTATTATGTGTTGTCCTGCCACATAGTGCATTTATAGCATAATCAAGTAATGTTAACTTCAGTTGTTAGAAAAGTGCTGTACATATAAAATATTACTAAAAAGAAATTTGACTTCCTAATCTAATGTCATGAAAATGGAGCTGTCTCTTTATAAACTCTGATCTTTCTGAAACTCTGCCTTCAGGAAGTCATCACAATATCACATGAACGAATCAAGGCTACACTCCAGGTATGTTTTTGATGAAGGAATAACATTCTAACATGATGCAAAGCTCAAAAAAGTTTATTTTACATAGTAGTGCCCCGTTAATGCAAATCAGTGCACCGAATGTCACTCAGTTTGGACTAATTTTCCCATTCACTAGGATTAGCCCGGCAGGCTTTCGTTCAGACAAGGCAGTGAACAGAACAGAAGTTGTGAATGATGACACAGCTTTGATTTTCTGCACCGTTTTAGAATTGTAGTCTGTCGGTACTTTTAGCGATGCTGGCGGAGGAAGTGACTGAAGCTGTTCGGTCCGTGTTAGTCACCTTCAAATATTGAATTAACATCAACAGCTGCCTCGTTCGGCTTGACACGTCTCTTTTCGCAGTGGAGGATGGTTGTTTATGACACAAGAAATTTTCAGTAAGCTTTTTATTGTCAAACTAGCAACGTCACAGACAAATATTAGCGTTTGGGTAAACTTCAAAACAGAGGCCACACCCCCAGGAAGCAATTGTTTCTTAATAGCCAAGAGCCCAGGCTCTCTGGGCGAAGTAGAACAAGTGGTTGGTTTTTATCAGGCCAACAAATCAACCAAGTTGCTTCAATGTGTCCAAAGTGGTTTACAAATGAAAGAGCTAGATGGTTTTAAAGGTTTTTTGAAAGAAATAATCAGAAATCAAATCCAGCTCAACAGAAATTACCTCATAAGATTTCATCTCAGTTTAAAGTAGGTAAGAATTTAGTACAATTTATGTGGCAAACAAAATTTCAGTTATTTAACTAACGTGCCTTGCAAAAAAAACAAAACAAAACAAAACAAAAAAAAGTCAGGAGTCATGAACTCTTTCACATTTTGTCACATTGTAACTAAACTACAAACTTCATAGTGTTGTACAAGAATATTAACACTAAAAGCTCATAAATACAAAACTGAAAAACTGTTGCACCGCTCAACATGACAGTTTGTCCTTGCATAGGAATTCAGCCCCATTTACCCTGATACCCATAAAAAATATCTACAACAACCAACCGCCCTAAGCAGTGACCTAATTTGGGACGTCAAGCTGTGTGATGTAATGTCAGTGTAACAGAAGTAACACAGCCAGGTAGGGACACATGAAATATGGAAGGTGTTCTTGTCAGATGAATCCAAAGTTAAACATTGTGTACTTCTTAAATTGTTCACCACCAAATTTTTCTGTTACAAACAGCACTGGTCTTTGAGAATTCAACACTATTTTCTGAGTGTAATTTTCATAAACACACATGTATATGTGTAAATGTGTAGAATTACTCTAAGCGCATGTATAATGTGTTATTTGATATTTTTTATAGCAGTTTTTTATGATCTCTTTCAAACAGTCATAGTGGTAAAAGAAGCACCATGAAGAGATTTGGACATAAAGGAGGAGCAACATTTGCTGAATCAGCTAATAATTTACAATAGGCTGTAAATGTATTAACAACTGAACAACTGCTTCTGTCTTTGTTGTCTTTTTGGTTAAAAAAAAAACAGTAAATGGGGTAAGTGAAAAATCAAACAAGGTTAATAAACAGTTTTTTTCAAAATGACTTTTTAAAGGAAATCACCTCATATGGCAGAAAAGACAAATGCTGCATGTTTTTCCAATTTTTTTGCATCAGTTGTAAAAAGAAATTATTAAATATACTCACACATTTGACAAAATCTGATCCAGGGTAAAATTTATCTTCATTCTTTCATCTCTGTACATAAAACTTTCACCATCGCAAATTAAAAGTGTGTTTTAAAATGAAAAATATATATACTACCTCAGGCAGTGTTGAGAAACTGGTCATTTCTAACAGTCATTGATTTATATTTTTTAAGTGTTTCAAACAAAAGACAGATTATTATAATCCCAGAATGGTTTCGGTCAGGGTGCCAGGCTAATTTACACCGACGTCAAACCCTTGTTATAATGAAAATCTGTGCAAGGAACACATTAGATGTGTGTGTATGTATGACTGTGTGATAGATGGCCACTCCGGCTCTGACAGATGCTGCAGAATCACTCAGCCACGCCGCCCCGGCTGGTTATCGGGGGCAACCCTGTAAATCTGACATTATAGGCTGTTGACAGGAGAAACGGTTGTTATCATAACCCACGGTGAGTTACGGGGAAAGACACACATCCCTCGAGTTTCTGCCACGGCATGAATATGGCATTA
This sequence comes from Poecilia latipinna, assembly GCF_001443285.1. Lineage (NCBI taxonomy): Eukaryota > Metazoa > Chordata > Actinopteri > Cyprinodontiformes > Poeciliidae > Poecilia > Poecilia latipinna. The sequence continues at coordinate 52,827 of NW_015113548.1, read as the reverse complement.
AGCGTTATGCACACACTGACAGTGAGAATCAAGGTTACTATAGTTAACTGAAACGAACTGAAACTGACATGGAGAAAACATTTTTGTTTAACTGAAATGAATAAATATGGAAGTTAACGGGGAAAAAACTTAAGCTTTATTGTGTGTATGTAAAACTAAAATGTACTTATAGTATGTGTAGTACGTTCAGTATGTGTTGGCAACACTTCTAAATGTTGAATTAAAATTAAGAGCTGCCTCATTCGGATCAGCACTTCTCTATTCGCAGTGGAGGATGGTTGTTTACGGCACAAAAAATATCCGGTAAACTGTCGAACTGGCGCACTGCATACGTCACGGGCAAACATTAGCAAAAAAGTAAAAAAAGTAAAACTTGAACAGAGTCTACACCTCCAGGAAGTAATTGTTTCTCAATGTCTGAGAGCCCAGACCCTCAGAACGAAGCAAACAATGCAGAACAACGGTCTGGTTTTTACCAAGCTGGCAAATTGCTGTACTCTGTACTTATCTTGGCGGCGCAAAATGATGACAACAAAAGTTTGGAGGAAACGCCAGAATTGTTTGGTTGTTCAGCAACAACTGAACATGTTTTTTGAAATGCTATCTTCTGTTGAGTATTTGATACCCAGTCAATGTGCACAAAATCTTAATAGTTTAACTTTTTGAATTCTATAACGAAAAATTAACCAACGTACAAAAAAAACTAAAAAAACTAAACCATATTTAGATGTTAAAAATTGGCAAAACCACTCTTAAAATAGCTGAATTAAACAAAATGGGAAAACAAAATAAGACTTTAAACCTTGTATGTATACTGTGGTAAGAATATGGACGAGGAGGCTTTGAGAGACCGTGGGTCACGTGACATAACGGCGAAGGTGTCCGTGTCGGTGCTGGCGACGGGAAGTTGGCCTATCTCTATGTTTTGTGTTTTGCGATAGAGTTAAGTGATGAGTGTGGGAAACCCCAAGACGAGCAGGTCACAGGAAACAAGATATCTTACCTGGCCCTCGCTAAGCTGCACCATGAAATCATCTGTACCCTCACACACACACACGCACACACACATCCATTCCTCAACTTTCACAATCCGCTATGCTTCCACCGTTATTTTCACAGTTTCAACTTTTTTGAAAACCAACGTTTTCTCTCTCTCTCTCTCTCTTTTTGTGAGCGTCCATCTTCTGATTTCTTTGTTTGTCTACCTTTCTTCCCCTTCTCTCTGGGTGTTCTAGTAGTAATGGACTGTGCTGTGGGAGCAGCAGGAATGGCCATTACCATCCACGGATCACTGGCAGAGTGGACACAGATGAGAGAGAGAGAGAGACAGAAAGGGTGGAAGGAGCAAGACGGGGTGGTAGAGGTCAAAAAGGTACCAGGGAAAAGGGGAAAAAAGACGTAAAGACGGGAGCGTAATGACATGCGCTTATTATAATGAAGTCATTCTGCAGTGATTGTGATGACGGAGGATTTCTAAGTCGTAGCTTTGTTAAACCACTTGAAGGATCTGATGCAAATGTAGCTTCTCTCCCTCTGAGACACGCTGCTGCATGTGATGCATTTCTCTTCCTGTGACAGGATGTGGATGGAAAATCTAAACGAGGATAAAATAAAAAATAAAAAGAAAGCAAATTACTGGTGCTAAAAGAAAAGATTCATGTAGGTGCTTCATTCAGTACTGAACTACTGATGACCAATGACCTATACTGGCAACATTGGGAGATTGCCAGTATTTGGCTTTGCAATGTAAGCGAATGACTGATTAAATGGTTCCGTCACATCTTTCACATATTGTATTTCTATATTCAATAAAGATGTGTAAAAAAAAAAAAAAAAAGAAAAAATTCGCAAAAAAAAGTGTAATTAAAGCTGCAAAAATGTATGTTTTTTTATTTTTTATTTTGTTACAACTTGTGACAGTGTCATAAGAGACGAATAATTTGTGAAAAAAAAGTCTAGCTCCTCTTCCTCAATTTTTCCTCTTCCTTGAGCTCTTCCCAGTGTTCACATTGCTAACTAGAGGAAACCAATCAGAGCCAGGAGGAGGGTCTTAGTGCTTTCAATCATGCTTGTGTAAGTGCAGTTCACACCCTATCTCATACTCAGCTACACTACAGCTTCTTCGTTACAGCACCTGATGGCTAACTAACATGAATGCAGAGGCCATTAGCACGTTGAGCAGCAACCGTGTGACTGACCAAACACCTGCACCACCATCCAGCTCCATTATTAATCACAATATTTTTTCATTCACCAATTTTTCACACAATCTATAATTTACTTCCAATAATTTCAGGATGGTCTCTTGTCTAATGTCACAACTTTGCTGTGTTTTTGTACGTTGTTGTCGATCTACAAGATTTGCACCATGTGTTTCTTTTTTGTCACTAAATACTTTTTTTGTTCTGGCTTGATTCGCAATTTTCAACATTTCCTTCCACTGACAAGTGCTGGATTCAACTGTTAACGCCAAGAAAGTCTAATAAGATGTTTTTTCAACTCTTAATGTCCTTCCAAGCTATTAAACTGAACTCCTAGTCTCCTTTACAGTTTTAGTCGCTCTTATTTTTTTGTTGTTTTTATCTGGGGAGTAAAAATGGTCAGTAACAAAAAAAAAATGCAAATTTTGCCTCATCCAACTTTAAAACGACAAACATGACATTTAATTTGTGAATCTCTTGGGAATCCTTTTTAGTCTTGACACTTTATGTGTTAGTTTCCCCCAGTCTTATCAAAATGTACTTTAAATCTACTTAAAATCAAAGGACTTTCACAGCAGGAGAAACTGTTTATCAGACCACATATAAGCATTAATATCACTCATTGTGAGGAAAGCATAACAAAACATAGCAGGTCTCAATATATTTGTTGAGTATTCCATGCCATTCAGTTGTAGTAATGGACATAAAGCTGGAAGTAATACTGAAAAAATGTTTCCCACAGCAATAATCTGGTAGATTTGGTGAGGATTTTTCATATTCACATCAGACACGTTTACATCTCTGAAGCAAATAAAATCTGTTCGGTTCTTTTTGTCATACAGTGATTATGAAAGCAATGTCATTCTGGTAGTAAACAGAGTAGAGGGCACTCACTTTAAAGAGAAAGGAAGAAAAAAATGTGTAATAGTTTTGTTGGGCTTAAAAAAAAGCTCTTTGATAATTTGTTTCAGTTAAGTTTGCTTTAATATCATCAAGATTAATTCTCAGAAATTCAAAAATAGCCTTATCAGCTATGAGTCTGACCCACTGTGAATTATTTTTCAAGTGGTACGAATAAATTGACTAAACGGATCTATTGCCAGGTTGTGGGTTGTAAAATATATCGTTAGCATACATCACATATTCTCCCATTTAGCTTGCTAAATTAGTTTATATCCACCTTTTTTCTGTATCCCATAATGCTTTGCATGAATTTACAGTTCCAGACCAGTATCATATCATATAATATATGCAAAAACATTCTCTCTCAGAACAAATATGGATAAAATATCTGGGAATATCAATGGGTGCAAGTCTTTGTCGATATGCTGCTAATATAAAAAAAAACCCCAAAAGAAACAATTGTGGTGTTTCCATTAAATAAAAAATGTAACTAAAATCACACGTGAATAAGCTGGTTCATGCAATAAGTCATTAAAAATTGAGGCAGCGACGGATACAAACAGTTACATGAGATATAATCATAATTCAGTCATGATGCTAGTACTCATCATCTATCAGCCATCAGAGGAGACGTCGGCTTCTTATTCAGGCTTTGGAGCAACAAGGCCCTACATATGTGGCGTTTTGGGGAAATTGTAGTCGTCCATTTCACAGAAAAGTTATGGATTCAACATGTTTAAATGACAACTTTTTATGAGCTGAGTCACGCTGTGGGAGCTCTGGTGGAGCCGGCTGCACATTGTCTGAAAAAACAAACCATCATCCTTCCACTACTTTTTGTCGTCTTCTTTGATGTTTTGGTCAGTAGTAACATCCGGTTGTTGATCATGTGACTTGTGTGATGCAAAAAAGTGTCTCCATTGCAGTTTTGTGAAATACATCTATTTCAGTAAAAAAAAAAAAAAAAACTCACCTTGTTTTTCATTATTGAAAAACATGTTTTTTGGGTGTGTTTCCATTAAGCAAGTTTGTTTTTGTAATTTCATGATTAATAAAAACGCGGCTACTGTGTCGTTAGATGTGTTTCCATTTCAAATGTGCACAAAACTTTGCTGCTTTTCCGCTAATGTTGAAAAAACACAATTTTGCAATTGCAGTGTTTCCATTAAAGAGAAAAAGTTGAACATTATACGAGAATAAGCTTGTTCACACAGTAATTTGCTACAAAACATGCCACGCATATCACTTTTCCTGTCGTCTTCTTCACCTTTTTCTCCAGTAGTAACATTCAGCTGTTTCCCATTGCCGTTAGGCTAAATACACCTATTTATTTATTTATTTATTTTTAAGAAAAACTACCTCATTCTAAACTTTTTTATTAAAAAACGTGAATTCCAAATTTATTTTTGTAATTTCAGTTAGCATGATTCTACAGTTAATGAAAATGCAGCTATTTTCTTGTCAAGAAGGACAAGACACTCTTGTACCACAACACTCTTTTTAGAAAGGAAAGCAAGATCAAAACATCCATTAGCCAAGCTGGAGTTTGAGGGTCAGAAGGAAAGAAGTGCAAAATTTGCAAATGGCACAACAAAAAAAAAAAGAAGAAACGAACTTCCAAAAACATTCCACATCCAAAAAGTAGCGCCGTAATGAGAGGACTTGTGCAGTCCTTGTCATTCTGGGCTCGAGCCACAGCAGTGTGGCAGGTTGTGTCAGCACTGACCTTTTTGTTGTAACACCCCACACACACACACACACACACACACACACACAAACACACCACCACCACCAACACCCAGTATAAAGGGAAGTGCCACACAAAGAGCTCTATTAACAGAGAAAGCAGATATAATGGGGAAACAAGATGGGCCTGTAATGGGGACAGGCAGGGCTGTCAGCATGCATAATGTAACAGTCATGTTAAAACAACACTGGGCTCTGTGCGCCCCCCCCCCCCCCCCCCCCCCCCCCCACCCCCTCCCCAAACCCCAACAAAAAACAAACCCCCAAAGAAACAAA
>NW_015113548.1:29518-44562 GCF_001443285.1 Poecilia latipinna | reverse complement strand
ATTTAAAAAACTTTTTTAAAAACAGCTGGGGCTTGTGTGCCCCCCCCCCCCCCCCCTTCAAACACACACTCACTCACACACACGGAAATCGTAGCAGCCCAATATGAAAAACCCAAGTTATTAATTCATAGACCGGTTTTCATCTTTGAAATATTCTCCAAGCACAGTGCACATTTCTCTTGCAAGGATGGGAATCATTGTTGTGTGTAATTATGGAGACAATGTTCTGAGGGATTATCAAAGTAGTAAGGGGGGTGGGGGGAGATAAGAAAGAGGCAGATGAAGAGGGTGCGGGGGACGAGAAGAAAAGGAAGTGGAAGGGGATGGAGAGGTAGTGAGAAGACAGAGACGAGGATGGAGAAAGGAGGGGAAAAGATTACCCCTTCTCTGTTTGTTAAACTAACGCCGCCGCTCCCTTCCTTCTCCTCCCTGGTTCCTGCGCTCGCCGTATTAGCATGATAAAGACGCGGTGAAATAGGGCAGCCGGCAGGTCTTTGGACACGGAAACAATGCTATCGCCAGAACAGGCGTCTGTACAGCCACCGAGGGACTATTCACACACCGACTCTCGCCCACAAACATACATGTACCCGCCGATATAAACCCAAACATGTAAACACACACAGAACTGTGGATTACAATGCCCAAGAGGATTTGAACAATCCAAGGTAGCGTACGGTAAAGTCTCCAGGCTGACTTATGAACACGACGACTGCAGGTGTGTCTCGTTTTGGATTTCCATTTGTGCTTTGAAAAAAATGTCTCCCTTCCAGAAAAATCAGAATGAGAATTCATTATCAACTCTTATACATATCTCAATAAATCATTCAAGTCACAATTAAAACTTGCTGTATGAGTAGGTGGACTTGTGCTAAGCTACTCTTCAACTGTCCAGTGTTAAAGGGGCAGTATTGTGTTTTCCAGGCACATAGTGTCATCTTATAGCACAATCAAGTAACTACCTTCAGTAGTTATAAAAATGTTGTACATGTCAAATATGAATTAAAAGTAGCTTGACTTCATAGTTTATTGCCTTGAAATTGGGCCTTGGTCTCTTTAAAAACTCCTGTTCTTTCTGAAACTCCGCCTCCAGGAAGTCATCACAAGATTACTCCTCTTAACCTTTTAGCAACATTTCTACCAGCGCTTCACTGAGAGGTTGCTCCTATAATGAGCTCAAGAGATGTGCAATTCCACCAGATGTTTGCTAATTGGTGCTAGCCAGTTTGAAGGTGCTGAGTGGGAAAGGCTGCTCTGTGAGGCGGAAACTACAGCTCAGAGGAGGAGCTTTGTGTCAAAGGCGGAGCTAGGCCCATTCAGGCATTGTGCATAGCTGAATGGTTCCCACGGGAGATTAAAGGATTTTTCAAAAATGCATGAAAGAATCAAGGCAATGCGGGCTTTGGGTTGTGGAGGCACCAGAGAGGGAAAGGACCAGATGTCCTTTCCCTCTCTCCAGCCACTTGGGTCAGCTCTTCCAGGAGAAGAGGCCAGCTAAGAAACATATACCCTCCACCGTGTCCTGAGTTTTCCTCTAGGTCTCTTCCTGGTGAGATGTGCCCAGGACACCTCACCAGAGGTCTACTAGGCATCCTCTCTAGATACCCGAGCCACCTCAACTGGCTGCTCTTGATGTGGAGGAGCAGCAACTCTATTCTGAGACCCTCCCGGATGATCATGCTTCCCACCCTATCTCTAAGGTCCTAGACACTCTGAGGGCACCTGTTCTTTTGGTCACAACCCAAAGCTAAAGACCATAGATGAGGGTAGGAACATAGATTGACTGATAAATTGAGAGTTTTGCCTATTGACTCAGCTCTCTCTTCACCATGACAGATTGGTACAGTGCCCGCTTCACAGAAAATGCCACACCAACCAATCTACTGCTCCATTTTAACCTAAGGTTAAAATGGAGATCCCCTCAACACTTGGGGCAAGAACTCTTCCCTTGACCCGAAGAAGGCACTCTAACCTTTTCTGACTCAGGACAATGGCCTCGGATTTAGAGACACTGATCTTCATTCACTCCGCTGCAAACAGCTCCAGCTAAACTTGGCAATCACGCCCTGACAAACCCAACAGCACCACTAAAACAGATCCCCTCAACATCACGGAAAGTAGAAAGGCTGGATTACATTTGCACCATAAACGAACCACTCGAGTTCATTTGAAACCAATCCAAGACCACCTCTTCCAAACGGTGTTGGTAAGGCTGCTTTGATCCACACCCTGGTGCTGTATTCAGATTTACACAAATGGACCTCACTAAGGAGTGATGGGAGAAGAACCAATTAGATTTTTTTAGTTTATAAACTAGTATGAAAACACCCACGTTTATAAAGAAGAAAGAGAGATTAAAACTTGAGTTTGAGTATTCATGACTTTAACAGTGGTGAATAAAAAATATTTTTAAATACATTTTCAAAGAATACATTTTTGTCCCTAGTAGATTTTGTTTTAGTAGATTTTTGCTTAAGAATCTTTCTTATCCATCCAAAACTTTTATTGTTATTGATTAATAACTAGATTTTCGGGGGAAATCAGCTTCATCCAAGTAAAAACCTTCACACACATAAGTGAACACAATCCTCTCCTTTATGGATGGTGCATTTCCACAGATCTGTAACTTCCTGTGGGTCAGACACGGAGCCACGGCCCTGTGGGACAGCAGGCCACCCCGCCAGCGGAGCCCCAAACTGAGGCTCAATTCTCCGTTCGCCTTCCCCTCTTTTTCTAAAGAAACAAAAAAACAGTACGGGTCACAGAAGGTATACATGAAAACCTGACCAGCAGTGCACACAGTGGCACGCTGCACCGGTCTGAATGTAAACAGACGATATGGAGCAGCATGGATCACATGCAGCTCGTCAGGCTGTGATGGTCAGCCAGCCAAAACTCACACACTCGGTTCACTCATCACACACAGGGACACATTTTCCATGAAGAAAAAAACTGGAAGAAATAAAAGAGATGTAAAAATAAACTGCCGACGTGTTAGCATACACAGAAAGATTTAATGTTCAGATTCACAGGATCCACTCAGTGAACTGCAGCGTCAACAAGATTTTGGATTATTTCACTTTAACCCCTTAATTTCCACCCTCAAAATGATTACACGTAAGTCCATAGCTGCATTTCTGTTGACCTTAAAGTTGCACAAATTGTAATCATGAAAATAAATTTGCTTGATGAAAACACTGCAATTTTGTCATGTTTGGATAAAATTTTTAAAAGTTTTGGCGGTAGAAAGAGGTGTTTTTCTTTGGCTTTATTGAAATTGGTTTATTTCGCAAAATTGCAATGGAAACATTTCCGATATTGAACAAAGAACTCAAAACCAAAGTGACAGACCAGAACCAAAGTCCTTCATATGACATGACTGGCCCAGAAACATTATTTTCAAATTATACAAATAAATCAGCTCAGAAAACCTGTTGTCGTAGCTATGCGACTGTAACTCTAATTTGGCTACTGAATTTAATTTAAAGGGGCAGTTGTCATGATTTCAGTTCAGTTACTCTCTCTCCCTCTCTAGCTGACTGCTCATTATCCTCACCTGTGCTGTGCTGCTCCCCATTTTAACAGCTGCTCATCACATACCTACTCAATGACTGATGCCTTCAAGGCCTGATTCATGTTCAAGGAGTTTCTGGTTTTTGAGCCTGCCTGCTTCCGACTGCTGTTTTTGTCTAGTTCTTGCTGGCATTTGACTCCGTTTCCAGTCTAGTGTATTTTGGATTTTCCTTACCTGAGACCCTGGACCGTTTTTGACTACAAAACATTGGATGGTGGATGTTTGACTCTGTCTGAAGACTTGAGGCCCTCAAGCCCTCCAATTTTCTGCTCAACCAACTGCAGTGGACAATTTTAAGGCTACTATATGATTATGAGTAAAACAAGTCGATAACTTTATTGTAATACCAGGGCCAGAGAAACAGCTTCAGAAGACTTTCCCATGAGCACATGCATTGCACAAGAATGGCTTTACTCATAATCAGATAGTAACCTTAAAAATTTCCCCTACACAACCTTCCCAAGGCTGGATTCTCAGACCCTGCGGTCCCCCTCATTCCTGGGAAATCTCTTTTTGTTTCTCTCTGATCGTCATTCACTCAACTCTGTTTTTGTGTCCCAGAGCCGCCAGTGCAACCATATCTAACAGGGCAACTTCAACACCATCACATTGTGTCAAATAAACATTTTGGTAACCATACCCCTTATCTTGGCTGTTGGGTTCTGGCTCATTTGCTGAAACGTTACAGGTAATATTATGTATTTTAAAGGCACATAGTACTACTTTATTGCACAATCAAGAAACTGTGTTACCTTCAGTAGTTATGAAAATTCTATTTGTATATGAAATATGACTTAAAATAAATTTGACTTTGTAATTTAATGCTGTGAAACTGGACCTGTCTCTTTCTAAAAAAGACACACCAACAACAACAAATAGGATAACAATGTAGAACAAACAACGGCAGAATAAATTCTGCAAAGACTAAAAAGATTTTGGTCAATCAAGTAACTGTTCAGTTGTTAAAAGTGTTATGTCTATTAAATATCACAAAAAAATTTACTTTGTTATAAAGCCTTGAATTGAGCCTGTGTCTTTTAAAAACTCCTGCTCTTTCTGAAACTCCGCCTTCAGGAAGTCATCACAACATTGTTGCTCTATTAACCTTTTAAAAAAAGGGTTTACCAACATTATTCTGAAATGGGGCTCGTATAAAGAGCTCAGCAGTTGGTCAGTTTTACCAGGTGTCTGCTAATTAGTGCTGGCTAGTCTGAAGGAGCTAAGTAGGGGAGAGCTATTCTGAGAGGAAGCTTGGAAACTGCAACTCTGAGGAAGAGCTTCGACCCTGAAGGCAGAGCTAGGTCCACCCAAGCATTTTGAACAGTTGAACGGTGATTAAATGATCTCTCAAACATGCAGGAAAGAATCAAAGCAACACTCCAGGTATGTTTTCGATGAGGGAATAACATTATAACATGATGTGACGCTCAAAGTCCGTTTTACATAATACTTCCCTTTTAAAGCTGGAATGTTACTGAGCCCTTATTGGTCCACATATCTTTGAATCCAAGAGTCATACAGAGTTGTCCATATCTTATTAGCATATATTTTTAACCTAAAAAAATGTTTAAATGACAGTTTGCCTGAAAAAAATTACAAAAAGTTTACAAAAGTTATCAAGAGTCACAAAAATACAAATACCTCACAGGTTCTCCTTTTTTAACTAAATTTGCACATAGTTTGCCGCACCACTCCGAGTCGAGGTGTGTGTTTATGTGGGAAAAGGGAAAAAAGGTATTAAAGTGTGATAATTGGCGATCTCATCCCAAACACCTGTCATAGACAGCACGTCACACAGCACGTCCCTTCATACACATACACACACACACACACACACACACACACACACACACACACACACACACGTTTGAGATTATCAGTCTCTGATTCGCTCTCGTGTTCGCACAAAGAGCTTGCGGAGTGTGTCTGTTCTGCCTGCGTTATATCAGGTGCGTGTACACAAACGCACAACGTTCACACGCAAACTGCCAGAAAACATGTAACCGGTAAGTCCCAGAGCGTGGAGTATATCAGACAGGAATTACAGCTGTCATTATCACATGTAAAGAGGTTTGCACACACACACACACTCACGCACACGTAAAAAGCCTTTTTCTTTCACAGACATTGTGAATGACACGGCGCAGGAGCAAAACACTGACAAAATAAATTCAAACATCTCTCAGCTCTGTGATTGTGGTAAACTGAAACGCATCAAACATACATTATGCAGAAACATACATTATGCAGCATATGCAAACTACTTCTGCCAATCATGCACACATCCCTAATCCATTTTTTCAATCCTTCCACCAATCTTCTCCTTTTCCCCTCAACCCTCTTTTAAGGATCTTTCTCCAGCCTCGATTTCGGTCCCTTGTTCTCAGTCTCACGATTGGTTTTGTGTTTTCGTATCCATTTCATATGGATTCTGGAAAGAGGCAAGCAGATTGTTTTATACTCTGTGATTGCGATAAAAGCTCAGATATCACTCTCCTGGAGCGCTAACTGGAACTTAATAAGCCACGTTAAGCTGTATTAATCATGTGGGTTTGCTCATAAGAGAAACACATTTTACACACTGTGTTGGTGTAGATGTTCCAGGTTATAGTAAGGCGATTCAGCTGTCACCCAAAGGACTTTTTCAGCTTTAGTATTGTAAGTTTTCCAGGCTCATAAGGTAATTTTATAGCACGATCAAGTTACTATTTTAACGTCGGTTGTTATAAAAATGCTGTTTATGTCAAATATGATTTAAAAGAAATTTGGCTACCTAGTTCAACGCCTTGAAATTGGGCATCTGTCTAAACTCCACCTTCAGGAAGTCATCGCAACTGTGTGTGACGCCTGGGTGTGCTGGGTCCACCCAGGCGTTTTACACAGCTGGATGGATTTGAATTGAAAGAATCAAGGCAACACTCCACATTTACTACTCTATTAACCCTATTAACCCTTTAACAACATTTTTGCCAATGTTTCACTGAGAAGTAGCTCATATAATGAGGTCAGAGCTGACCCCATTATAGGAGGTCATTAGCTCTAATGATCAGTTCTGCCAGGTGTTTGCTAATTGCTGCTGGCTAATCTGAAGGAGTTGAGTGGGAGAGCTGCTCTGTGAGGCGGAACCTGGGAAACTGCAGTTCTGAGGAGGAGCTTCGTCCTCAAAGGCGGGGCTGGGTCCACCCAGGCGCTTTACACAGCTGGATGGATTTGAATTGAAAGAATCCAGGCAACACTCCAGGTATGTTTTTGATGAGAAAATAACATTATAAAATGATGTAAATCTCAAAATACATAATACTAACCCTTTAAAATTGCCCCACACAACATGACATTTACTCCTTATTCCATCATTACGTTTTTGCATCCAATATTAAAAACCCAGCAATGGAACTCATTTCTGCTATATGATAAAATCTCAACATGTGGGAAAATGGTACCTATTTGAATATGCACAGTGTAATAAACAGATGTGTACCTCTGGGATAATCCAGCACGATTATCCCAGACGAGAGCCTGAACAGTGGCCTGTTCAGGCTCTCGTCTGAACAGGACACTAATTTCACCTGGAGTTTTGAGTTTCGCATCTAAAAACAAACTTGAGTTCTTTCTCCTGGGACGGGGCCCTGCTGACAACTATTTATCTGACCTCTGAACTTTGGGTTCCTTGATTGTGAGAACCAAGTTCATGTCTGTTTACATAGCAAATCTGCAATAGGAAATTACGAACGAAGGGGAAATTTACGAAGGATTAAGAGAAAGAAAACATATGGAAATAAAGAGAACAGGTGAAGTCTACACGTTTGGCTGGATGAGAGAGGAAGACGGAAGGTAAGAGTCGGTGGCAGCAGGGATGGAAGACGGATGGTTTGTGGTGGAAGTGAGTGAAGAAAAGGGGAAGAAATAATTCTTCTTTGGAGTCCCAGTGAGGACATAATCAACTGCTTTTACCTGGGGACGGATTGGCCACTGCCTCACTGTGAATGTGTGCTAAACAAATGAATGGAAGCCTGTTGCATTTATTATTATTCCTTTTATAGTCGTTGTACAATAAGATTTTCTGTATTTCTGTGTTATATATGCAAAGGTGCCATTTAACAAAGGAATCCAACACAAGGGTTAGGTTATGTTAGCTAGAATGTTTTTAAAGGCCAAAAATCTGAAAGCTGCCAATGTGAATTCAGGTACAGTTCAGTTCTTTTATTGTGTTTTTCTGTGTATGGTCATATCCAATAAATTTAAAAAATGTGTGTGAAAAAGGCTTGACAGATTAAAAGTACCTTTCAAAAGTAACAACCTTTAAGTAGATGTTAAACACACATTTTATTGAACCCACATTACTGTTTTATTGATCTGTTGTGTTTTCATCAGCCGTAATCTGGAAAATCATCCTAGAGAACAGAAGTAAAGGCTTGAAAACATCAGTCTGTGTGAAATTAATCTATATAATGATTTCCACGAATTGAAATAATTGAACTTTTCAATAGGAATAAAGAGACTTTCTTTTAATATAGTTGAAAAGTGACCATTTTGAGAAACGCTGCAAACATTTGACACCCAAGTAGTTGGTTTGAACTGCCTGCCCCTTTTTCCTGTTTTCTGTGGCTAAGCTGAATTTTTTTTATTTTTTCGAAATCCAATTTTGATTACAGAGACGTCATAATCCGTTTTAATTGTTGTTGTAGTGGTTGTTTCATTTGTTTATTCTGAACTGGAGGTAAACGATATGGACTTTGAATTCTATCATGATATTTTTCCGGCACCAATATCACCAATAACATCAGCTTTGTTTTTTAACATTGATGCAAATTTATCAAGACAACAATAAATAAAATTTCTTATCACAGTAAGAAATCTTCACGATAAATGATATGGTAAATGCCCACACCTATTTTGGATATTTAAAATGTTTTCCAGTTCCAGTGTTAAATGTTCTTTACAAATTAAAGTTTCTTTTTACCTTCGAGTGGGTATACTTGAATTAATAAGCCATTATTATTAAAATTATCATTATTATACGAGTTGAAAATGGTCTCAAATTGACAATATTATCATTTCTGGGACAATTTCTCTTTTAATAAAATGTGTTATTTGTGCTCAGTTGCTACGTTCCACTGCTATAACCACAGTTTTACAGTGAACCATCAGAGCAGATCTAATGTATTAACTTGGCTCAAAACGTTTTCCTGTGACCTGTGCCGGGTTGCCATGTCTGCAGGGTGGTGCCCCTCCTCTTCTCAGCTTCCTCTCATCCTCCCTGCTGAAGGTGAAAGGTCAGGAAGACTTCGGAAGCGTCTTGTGCGGTGATGTTTGGGACGCGCGGGAGGGGGTAATGTTACCCTCCTCCAGAGGGACATCACCTAACACACAGTGCATGTCAGCACACAAAACAGTCAAGATACACACCTAACGACCTGACAGGCTGGTCAGTCTGCGTCGGAGAACTAATTGTTTTTAGATGAGGCAACTTGAGGAGAGGCTCCGGAAAGGGAGGACGGACAGCAAAGGACTGCGGCCGTAAATTAAAGAAGTCCCGGATATTTGGTTTCCACGTGGGTTAAAATGAGAAAACGGCAAACACTTCTTCTTTTTTTTTTTCTTCTTTTTTTCTGGATGCCTCTTAACTCGACCACACATACAGACACAACTCATCCCCAAAATAAAAAAGTATTGTGATGCATGTTTTGAAGTGTCCAGCAGTCCGTCCAGCAGGGGGGGAGGGAAAAAAACCTTCAATGATACCCAATTCAGAGAGCCACTCTGCAAAACAAACCACTCAATAAGCTGGAGGTAATGGAGACTTGCAGGTCAGGCTTTACAGCAATATCATTACCGCACACAAAAGCACACACAACACACTTCCACTCCCATTGTCTGGGCAATACTTATTAGCGCCCGTGCTAACAGTTTGTCCATAAGTGACCTTAATTAAGTGGCTGGCACCATTAGCTTGCAGAGCTAAGAGGCTAAGAGCCATACATCTGCATGTGAATGTGTGTGTTTTTTATGATAATGGCTTTGTTGAGGTGTGTACCGGAATACTAACAAGCGGCTGCGGCGCGCTCCAGAGTGGATAAATAGGCGGTTGAAGTCGAGTGCTGGAGAGGAGATGGTTTAGATAAGTTACTCATTGTGAGAAAGACAAAAAAAAAAAAAAAGGGGAGAGGGAAGAGGGGAGCAGTTGCCGAGGGCCGCTTTAAAATGCAGGTTAGCCCCGTTTATGCACTTCGCACAGCAGTAAGCAGCACTCTGGGAACGCTCGGTTTACCCGATCATTTTCATTAGTTGTGAAAACAAGGATCTGAATTCAATCTGAAAAACATGTATGAAAGTATTAATGCTTTGTTACAAATCTCAATCGACGCTTTATTTATTTATTCATTTTTTTTAAATACACAATTATTGTTTAGTGCATCAGTTGTCACCTATCAGAACTCTACTCTGATGATAGCTGTTATTTCCTTCACCTTTGGCTCTGGTTTTTCCATCTTTGTTTTTATTGTTGCTGAGGTGGCTAATGGATCCTCACCCTGTTAGCTCGTAAAAAGCCGGTAAACGGAGGTCAGGCGGTCAGAAGTCGCTGCCATCCCTTTGATCTGACCCCGACATCCTGGGAAGGAAGAGGAAATAAAGGAGGAAGAGAATTCTTCACGGACAAGTGGGAGAACACTGTCCCCCATTCAAGCAGCCTGTTTCTGACAAATTTATGAAACCTAGAATTTTATAGCTAAGTGTAATTAAATAAAACCTTTGATTTTTTTTTTAAGGAGAGGTTCATATTCTTTTGACAATGCATACAAATATAGTTAAATATAAAGTGATAAAGTCATTACTATACACAGTTAAAACCAAATATTTACATGAAGCAAATAAAAGGACAAGCACATTTTGTTTCTGTCTGAAGTTAAATGAGACCAAGCTTCTCTTGTTTCAGGTTAGTTAGAATTACCAAAATCATTTGCATTTTCTTAATTCCAGATTTTGCATTTCTACAATTGTTTTGAGATTTTTGTGCACATTTGGTCAATATCAGGGAAACTTGTCTTTTAAAGTGTATGACTTGGGTCAAACATTTTGAATTTCCTTCCGCAAATTTCTCACAACAGCTCGCCGGCATATTGGCCCATTCCTCTTAACAGAACTTTATGTATTGTAATGCATGTTTTAAAGTGTCCAGTTGTACATCCAGCAAAATGTCAACGAGATCCAATTCAAAAAAGAGATTCAGAAACAAATGATGCTGAATATAACAGCAATTTATTTAATTGTAATTCGTTTTTAATTAACCTTTTTGAACTTTACGTCATGTTGCAACAAGTGTTGCTTTGATTCTTTCATGCATATTTGAGAAATCTTTTGATCTCCATGGCAACTACTGGGCTGTGCAAGATTCCCGGATGAACCTAGCTCCACCTTTGAGGACAAAGCTCTTCCTCAGAGCTGCAGTTTACATAATTCTGCCTCAAAGAGCGATCAGGGGGGATCGCTCTTTGAGGAGCTAAGTGGGGGCTCAGCTCCTTCAGACTAGCCAGCAGCAATTAGCAAACATCTGGTGCAACCGAACATCAGCTGAGCTCATTAAATGAGCTACTTCTCAATGCAACGCTGGTAATAAGATTGTTAAAAGATTAGTAGAGCAGCCATGTTGTGATGACTTCCTGAAGGCGGGGTTTCAGAAAGAAAGAGTTTTTAAAGAGTAGACGCCGAATTTTAAGGACTCAAATTACAAGTAATATTCTTTTAAGTCTTGATATATAGCTTTTTTTAACAAGTGAAGGCAGCATAGATACTTGATTGATCAAAATATTTATATAATGTTTTATTCTGCCTTTATTGGTTTTTGTTCTATTGTTGTTTTGTGTGTCTTGCTTTGATCCATTTTAGCACTGTACAAAACTTTATAAAAAATAAACTTTTTTTGGTGCTTTATATATAAAATTGATTTTGAGTCACATGATGTTTTCTTTTTCATTGATACCCAGTTACACAGCCTTTTTGGATTAATTTAAGATTAAATTTGAGAAGAAGCACCAAAACTACAAAACGTTTGTGGGGGGGGGGGGTGGGGCAAAACTCAGCTCTACTGGATTCTATGTCGCTGTAACCGCTCAGACGACGACCTCCTCACAACACCTGACACTAATTCTCATCTCACCGCTCCATCCCCTTTAAAGTAATTCAACATATTTAAATTCATTAGTGCAGCGACAGAGGAAGCTAACCCAAGTGCTACTATAAGCACAGAAACAAATGTGCCTGGGTTCCCAACCTTTAAAACACACACACACACACACACACACACACACACACACACACACGCGCATCCATACACTGAGTGGAGCAGATTACATTCTCCCCAGGACTTGACTTGCATTAAAGTTTAAATGTGTTCAATTTGGACAGTCCCAATATTAGACTGGAGTATCATTACGAACCTTATTGGATGAGTCTGAGCAGAATAGATTTCTACTGATGAGATGAAGATGCCTCAGGCACAGGCACACACACACACACACACACACACACACACACACACACACACACACACACACGCTTGTTCACACATTCCCATCTATCACACACATACAGACGTGAAGAAAGGAACAAAAAAAATTATCTGTAATTTCAAACATTTTATATTATCTTTATATAGGTTTTATTGAGTAAATATATTTAACATATGATCGCGGAGCTGTGAATGAACTATTGGCAAGGTCAGCATTAAGGAGTTATTAAGGAAAGACTAAGAATCTACGGAGGATTTAAACAAATGTTTGTGGTTTGCAATAAACGGATAAATGAGTCCCAATGAGAAAAGCAACAAAATAATGATGAAAAATAATGTTAGTACTGACTGGCAGTAGCCATGTTTTTATCAATGTTGTCATTACGCAAATTTTGAAATATTGCATTTAGAAAATGTTGACGGAAACGGTAATTTTTGGAATAACATCCTCACAAAGAAACTTTTACTCTCGCTTGAAATAGTTTCAGAAAAAGCTTCAGAATAGAGTTAATGCACTCAATGGGAGATGGACACACATTAGCCGAATATATTTTGACGTAGCGAAATGTCCCATCAACTGGTGGGTCTGTGCTTCACCAGAGGCAGAAGTCCACTCCTCCCACTCAGAGCAAAGTTGTTTTTGCATTTGCATTTTAAAAGTTAGAAAATTCACATGACAATTTGATGGAAATATTCCAAATTAGATTTTGATATTTATTTAAAGGGGCAGCATTATGTTTTTTTCCAATCACATAGTTCCAATTTACAGCACAATCAAGTAACCATTTTAACTTCAGTAGTTCCAAAAAAATGACTTGTATATCAAATATGACAAATAAGAGAAATTCAACTTGAAATTAGGCAGGCCTCTGTCTCTTTAAGAAATTCTCCCACAATTAACCCTGTAATAACTTTTTCACCGCCACTGCTTAGAGAAGTAGCAAATGGCGCTAGGTCCACCCAGGAGTTTTGCACATCTGAATGGTTGCCATGGAGATTACAGGATTTCTGAAACATGCATGAAAGAATCAAAGCAACACTCCTGTTTTTGATTAAAAAACATCATAACATGATGTAAAGCTCAAAAGAGTTGATTTTACATACCTTTAAAAAAAACCATCTAGACAGAAGCATCAGGAAAAAGCTAATAAATTAATTACTTGTATAGATGTATCCAAAATTAAATGTGCAACTGAATTATTTGATCACTTTTGGCAAAAAAAGTGACTTAAGCTTTTATTTTAGGAAGGTGATGATAAGGATCACATGCAGATCTCAGAATGAACAGGTTATTTCTAAGTGGCTGGAATTTTCTTCCAGCAGGCCATATTTACTTTGGTCGCCAGGTGAAGGTGGAGCGCTGAAAAGTTGCTAACAGACACATTGATCACTGTTAGCAGGAGCCATATTCAAAAATGCATCATTTCGCTGTGTGTGTGACGACGCCTCTGTTTCTGTATTTGTGCCAATAAAAATGCTAATTTTAAATAGCTCCTGATGCGACTTTCAACAGTTGTTTTTCCTCTCCGTGAATGCCGTCTAAAAGTGACAGATTCATTCCAAATTGTAATGAGGCGTTTGAAAACGGGGGTTCACGTGTTACCGGTAAAGATCACAAACTGTGACGGATCAGAAGGGACTGGATAAAACCAGGGAGGACGACTCTACCTGGATGGAAAAATGAACTGCTCTCAGCCATCTTCCTCACTTTTTTATCCACTTAGCGTGGCAAAGAAGAAGTGATTTTGTCCTTCCCTCACCTCCACCTACTTCCTCCACTGTCTCACACTCCGCCTTTTAAAATAATATCTTTCTCATTCTCCGTTTCCAGCCTTCCTCCCTATTATCTTTTTTTTGTCTCTTCCTCCTCCTCCGCCTCCCCCTCCTCGTCGTCCTCCGCCACCTTCCCCTCCTCTCGTCTTGCTTCCTTCTTTCATTTGTTCTCCACTCTTTCGCTCCCTCTTCTCACTTTGAGCGAAATAGATTTTCAATTATGTGTTGAGTGCCTGGAAGCTTCTATATTTCCCAACCTGACCCCAATACAGCTGAAGTGATATCCCACGCAGCAGAAACACACACACACACACACACACATCAACACAACATCCACGCACGCACGCACATCGGACAAACTTCCGCCTTCACTTACAGCCTAATGGGAGAGGAGGAGTGGCTGGAGGAGGATGTCTTCAGTGGTCTGGACTTGTCCACTAAAATACCTGACAGCTATCACAGACAGCCAAATGAAATGTTGCTTTAGTCTTTTCCAGCAACATCATGAAGCAATGTCACATATTAAAACAAGATGGAAAATAATGAGTGTGCTTTGCCGCCTACAGCCGCGGTTTCTCACCTATGACCTTTGGAGACGGACTCACCAGGATCAAGGTGCAGCACAGGTAGAAAGCATCGATATGGATTATACAGATGAATGATGGGAACAAGTTTGGTTGGGTTGTATTATAACTGGCTAATATTTACAGTGTTTGAAACTGAAATGATTTGGATTTGTTTAGAGGTGACTTTTACAAGAATGTCACCAACACACTGTGTCCTATGTCTCAAGCATAGTATATATATATTAAGGCATTAACACATACGATTAACAGGGTTTTCCCCAGAAAACTTGCTAAACCAGGTGGTCGGGGTGCCGAGGCAGTCCACTGTGTTTTTGTATTAAAAGATGTTAAGTTTAAATGGGAGTAAAAATTACAGAGGATGCTTGGCTTTCTATGTGTGTGGCACAACAGACGTCTATCAGTTCTAAAAGATGGAGGGAATTTGGATGGAAGTGCTTAATTAAATACTTTATTACACCGCAAATTACTAATAGACATAGAGGAGAAGAACAGCAATGTTGGAGACAATTTGGACATCGGAACGCCAATCATTCTCATGTATTTTGGTCCTGCCCAAAGTTGGTAACTTACTGGGATGGAATCTGTCAGACTACTGGGATAATTT
>NW_015113548.1:0-25128 GCF_001443285.1 Poecilia latipinna | reverse complement strand
AATGGCTGACATACAAGAGCAAGGAAGCATAACTGGGTGTAATATCTTCTAATGTGTACATATATATATATATATATATATATATATATATATATTTTTTTTTTCTTCCTGTCTTTTTACTTAAGAATCAGTGCCCCAAGTTCAGTGTGTGTTGCATGTTTTATTGTAATGAAAAATGTTAAATAAAGAGTATAAAAAGAAAGGTTGACAGGAAATGTACTGGGTAATTATATGTTACTGAAAACATCACCAGTGAAACAGTATTTAATCCCACAAATAGTCTTAAAAACAACAAATAAAAAATACAATAAAAATGAATGTCAATTATTTGCACTTCTATTTAATCTAAATTAAGTCAGTAGCTTCTTAAGGCCCCCCAGGCTTCAGGGGCCCAATAAATGCTAATATTTTAACACAGACCACAGATATATATAAATATAACATTTGTTTATTGAGATTAACAATGCTATTACATTTTATTTAATGGTTTCATCCTTCGTAAATTAAAAGATTTTAAAATTGTTCAACACTTAAATGTAAGATTTTAAGGAGCTGGCAAGTTTACTTTGTAAAAGTTCAAAGAACAATATTCATAGTTAGATTGTTTTGTTACCACAGCTACAATCTGATGCTATGAGTTTAATCTTTGAGTTTTACTCTATTTACAAATACAAATGAATAATCTGCAATTATAACTTATTGCTTGTTAGGTTGGCCAGTTAAACTTGGCCTCCTCTCTCAGATTTCACTAAATCTATGTTGAAATTCTGTTAGAGGTGCTGATGTTTTTATCAGCAAGAGTGGCTATGTGTGTTAGCTCTGGCTGACTAAGTGGACAAAGCATTTGATATGATTTAATTCTTTGTGTATCCTGAAAAATAATACTAAAATAAACAAAATAAAAAAACATAAAAAAAAATAAAACCAGCGTGATGTGTGACAATGAGGCGAGCATGAAAGCTGAACCCCGTGGAGCTCCAGGTTTTGGCCAGAGCATTAGCTTAACCACTAAATTCAAGTTGGAAGGCTGTGAAATTTAGAGTTCAAGCATTCGCTTGTTTTTTTTTTGTTTGTTTGTTTTTGCCTTGTTTGATTTAGCTGGATCTTTTCCAGTTAGTGACACTTAAAATAATCCAACAAATGTTACTCTGCTTAAACCTAAAAGGGGTCTCACCAACCAGACGCTCCATGAAGCTGCATACAAGGACACAGAAATACACGTCTTATGTTTGCCAAAAGCTTTTTGATTCATCTCCACAAAAAGCTAATTTTTTAATTTAGAAATCAGGACAATACCCCGAACACAGCTGCTTTATAATGCCGACTAACGCCTCCCCAACACCCACTCACACACGCACACACACACACACACACACACACATGCATGCACACGTGCCAATTTCATTAGGCATTTTGTGCCTCTTAACATGGTCTCTCCTGGGTGTTAGCGAACAATTTTCCGTATTAAACGGAGGGAGAGGTCAGAGGTCAACAGCCTAATGCCTTATCTCTGATGCACCATGGCCAGCCTTATTACTCAGGGCTTAGAGAATAAATACACACACACACACACTCACACACACGTGCAGAGGGAGGCATAAATGCATATATTGTTCAAGCAGGGAGTCACAATAAAGAGAGCCGGAGGTGAGACTATGGCCTCAGGGCATGTTCAGCATGTGGAGCGGCGCGCGCCAGCCACGAACAACAAACACACACACATACACACATCACACACACAACCTTAGTCTTCCTTTTACTACTACAGTCCAATCGCACCATGAAGATGGAAAATGTTGCATGGAGGAAGATCAAAGATTATAAAACTCAATTGTTTGTGTCGACTCTGACGCTATTTATCCAAAGTTATGGATGAATATGGAATTTAAGAAGAAAGGAAAATATATTTACAAGTATAATTCTTTTAAAGTATAAGAAGAAAATAAAGTTCATCCATCCATTTTCAGTCAAAATGCTTCAGTAGCAGCGTTTCCATTAACCATATAACTCCACAATTTAACATTTAATAAATTTGCTTAATGGAAACACAACAATTTCTAAAAAACTAATTTGTAGACAAAAAGTTCTGGTGCATATCATCTCACAAAACTGCAACCAAAATGTTTTTTTTTTTTTTTCACATCAAATGAGTCATGTGATCAACAACCAGATGTTGCAACTGGCAGAAACCACAAAGAAGACGACGACGACAGGAAGTAGTTGGAGGACAATGTTTGTTAACAATTTATCACATCAGCAAACTTATTCATGTGTGATTTTAATTGTCTATTTTATTTAATAGGATTTCGGGAAATATTGACAAAGTTTTCACATTTTTGAAGTTTTCCATTCATAACTGAACATAGGGAATGCAGACAATTAGAAAATCAACATGGAAAATATGAAAAAACTGATTACAGGCCTGGACACAAGATGTACAGAATAATGACAGCTATGTCTAGCAAAAGGAGGAAGAAATATTTTTATCTTCATTATGGTGAAATTGAGGCACAACGTAGAATTTACTCTGCTTGTGGCCTTGCATCTTCTACAGCATGAGAACCATTTTTCCAACAAATATAACATTATGAGGACTCATAAGAATAGGTGTGGTTTTGGGTCCTGCTAGATTTAGAACTTATATTGGGGGTAGGAGTGTTCAAAGCGCAGTCTGGGGGACATTTGTGGCCCTTGATCTGATTTTTGTAACCCCCAACCGCAGTTCAAGAATGACACAAATTTGTTTTGTATCAAATTTGATTTTTAACCAGGTTATTGCCATCATTTTCTTACAGTGGAAAATGTGAAGTACAACACAAAGTTTTTGTCTTTTTTCAACCTAGCCTGTATAATAAGGAGAGTCACGTTTATCCAGAGACTGTTGCTGAAAAGTTGACTTTGCTACACATAAATCAACTTTTATCGAATGTATAAAACTCAAGCTCAATCGTTTTGAAAGTAAGTGACTCAAATCCTGTTCTTAGATCAGAGATTAAATTTGCTCAACCGAGCCCAAAGGAATTTTAAAACCTAGAGAAATTAACACAGCGAACGTGCAAAATTCTTTTTTACGTTTTGGATCTATGGTAAAGGTAAAAGGTAAAGGTAATTTTATTTATATAGTGCATTTTCAGCAACAAAGCAATACAAAGTGATTTACAGG
Organism: Poecilia latipinna; assembly: GCF_001443285.1. NCBI lineage: Eukaryota > Metazoa > Chordata > Actinopteri > Cyprinodontiformes > Poeciliidae > Poecilia > Poecilia latipinna. The sequence continues at coordinate 21,965 of NW_015113548.1, read as the reverse complement.
AATTAAAAGGAAAGACAAAAAAGATAAACCAAAGAAAAGAGCAAAAGAAGAAAAAGCTAATAATGTTGATCCAAAGTAAATAAACTAGATACTCCTATTCAGAGTTGGTAGATAAGTATTAGTAAGTATCCTCTGGTCTAATTCTTTTTCTGGGTTGGAAGAATAGGAGTCTAAAAAGTAGTTGCTAAGGTAGATTTTCTGGATTCCAAGTTCTAATCCCTGTTCTGGGTTGCTAAATAAGTGTAAGTAAGTAAGTATCCTCTTTGATGAAAAACACTCATTTCCTACAAAATAAATAAATACAAACTTTGACAGCTTTATTTGCTTGATTTTAGGGGGTTTTTTGTTTCGTTTTTCTTTCTTGGCCCACAAGTGCTTCTGACTCAACGATTTTGGCCCACGTGATAAAAAGTTTGGACACCCCTGGGCTAGGGGTAGGTATGTACTGGTGATGCTTAGGTTTAGGGTAAGAGATAGGCTATGGGATTAAATTAAAAATGAATGGAAGTCAATGCAAAGTCCCTGAGAAGATGGAGACACATACTTGTGTGTGCATGTGTGTATGTGTAGGTAGGCGTGGTGGTGCTTTGTTAAGGCCTGAATGAGTTGTTGATGGGTACAGCAGCTTGGGTCTCTCAGGGGATGAAGAGTGAAGAGGAGGAGGGAGTATGGGTAAGTTGATAATTGCAGGGGAACTTGGACTCAGTCTGTCAATGTATCCCCCTCCCTTCCCTGTTTAAGCACACACACACATACCAGTTCTCCCTTTGAAGGGGAGGTCCCTTGATTAGGCCACTTAAACACACCACAGACACCCTCATCTGTTTTTGGATTTTTTTTTTTTTGTCTGTTTTTTTTTTTTTTTTTTTTCCCAGTCTCTCTGTGTGGCTCTGACCCAAAGACCCAAATCACATCCCTGACTTCTTCTCTGTCTACTTCCATTTCTTCTAGAGTTTCTCAGTTTTCCAGCTTTTAATATTTTTATTTCCAAGAGCTCTTCCGTCTCTCTGTGTAAAGTGTGTGTGTGTGTGTGTGTGTGTGTGTGTGTGTCAGGGGGGTTGGGTTGGGGCTCTTGTAAGGACTCAGCTGCCGTTGTATGTGAGGGTGAATTACACGCTGTAGTACAGTGTTGACAGGAGCAGCTGGACATCAGTGGGTCATGCATCCATGCGTGTGTGCATGTGTGTGTGTGTTAGCCCCATCTAACACACAGCTGACATCTTCTGGTCAGTAGGGGCATAAACAGGCTACACAGAGGAGTTGTTTTCTTTGGTCTATTTCAGAAATCCTTCCTGTCAAAATTCAACAGTCTATTCTTTTCAGGTAATTTAGAAATGCAAAAGTTTATTATGATGGATGGATGAACAGTGGGACAATGTCAAAGTCAAAATATTTCTACATGTTCTATGCTCATTTTCTATACTTCCTCACTGACCTGTGAAATAGACTAATCAGATTTGTCTATTTGATTCGTTGAATGGTTGAGAAATTCTGCATAGCAACCATTCAGAGCGTCTAAAATATTTCCTCATACAAAGCCCCGCCTATTTACCCAAAGCTCCTCCCCAACCACAGAAGCACCACCCCCCCAAACAGCTCTTCCAGACTGGAGGCATCATCATCAGCATTTTCATAACAATCAAAGGTAACATAATTTGCCTTTCCATTGACCATATAATTACACAATTTGATATTTTGAAAATAAATTTGCTAAATTTAAAAAAATAAACAACTAGTTTTTCAATAAAAAGTTTTGGCGCTAGGATAAGGTGGGTTGTTCGGTCGTATCGAAATCTCACACAACTGGAATGGAAACACTTTTATCGCTTAACATGAGATACATGATGGACAACCAGGTACTGCCATTGGTGCAAACCAGGAAGTGCTCTGATGATGATGATGATGATGATGATGATGATGTATGTTTTTTAATGACTCATCATGTGAACAAACTTATTCACATGTGATGTTAATTGCGTTTCTTGTTTAATGAAAACGTCGCAATTGCCAAATTCTGCTTTGTCAACATTAAGACAAAGTTTTGTGCACACTTGTAATGGAAGCACAGCTACTGTTTTCCATCCACAATGAAAAATAGCAAATGCAATTATTTAGAAAACATTAAGATGGAAAATATAAAAAACCTGAATACGGGCATGGCCACAAGAAGCATAGAATAAAGATGATAGTTGTGACTAGCAAAAGGAAGAAGAAGTATTTTCATATTTTTTTCATTGTAAAACTGATGCACAAAGTAGAATTTGTTGTGTTTGTGTGAATTTGCTGCAGCTTAAGGAAATTGTGTTGTTTTTATTTACATTAGAGGAACATTGACAACATTTTGCGCACATTTGTAATGAAAATGCAGCTATGGTTATTGATAGTGGTATAAAATGGCCTGGAAAACACATAATATCTCCCCTTTAGCCAATTTGTCACTACTCATGCAGAAAATACAAGTTTGTCCAAAGATGTTTAGGGGCTAACAGTAAGGTGGAATCCTTTCCACTGAAACAGGTAATGGGGAAAAAGTCAAATATTTCACATCAACTCACGCGTTTCTGAGCCAGGTGGGCCGAGTATCACGGAGAACCTCCTGCAGCTGTCTCACTTTTCCCCCCGCATCTCGTCATGTAAACACAAACTGACTCTATGATGCTGAGACGGGGACTCAGTTGGGGCCTTACCATCTGCTGAGGGACTCTTCCTTCTGTGGCTGGAAGCTCTGATTCTTTATGACCCTGTCTGTTTACTTGGCCTCAGCATTTTCTGCTGAACCAAAAAAAATCTAACAAATTTTTTTTACATAATTCGATTTTGACACAAATTAATGACGTTCAAATAGGAATAGTTTGGCCTGAGCCAATAATGAAATGTGAAGGGCAAGGTTGAGACGCAGAAAAGAAGGCAACTTTAGAGGAGAGGAAGGTATGAAGTAATGAGTGTGGAGAAGCGTGTTGGTCTCTGGCTGGTCGTGAGGCCAGAGACAGAGTTTTGTCACTGCAATCTCACACTCTGCCTCTGTAATGACTCGCCTGGAGGCACAAATGATTTCCTCCACTGGTGTTACTGTTGCCAGAGTCGCCACAAATTCAAGCGAGAGAGGTCTGAGAGAGAGAGAGAGAGACGGGGGTGAGGGGCGGGGCACGGCGGGACAAGAAGGAACGAAAGGAGGTGGAAATGCTAAAAAGAAATAAAAGGAGATTATTTATTATTTATCTTTCCTGAAAGTCTATATAAAGTGATTCAATATAAAAATTTGGTTTGGGTTTACTTTTTGGTTTCCCCCTCCCTCTGTGGAAGATCAGATCAAGTTTTCAGGTCATTTGCCGTGCTGGGACCGCCGTAATTGCTGTCCATCTGCAATCATGTGCCACAATTTTCAATACACAAACCTTAAAAAAAATTACACCTCAGTCAACCTTTTGCTATTTCCGCCGCCCGTCTCCGGCTCATTCTCCTTCTCCGCCCGGGGAGGGGGGAGAGACGTTGTCATAAAGACATCATCGTCGTCGTTTTTTTGAGAGAAGATGACAAAAAAAGAAGAAAAAAATCATGGATGACATGATCTATCCACCAGTCGTTTCTTTGTGGATCTGAGTGCAGCTGAATCAACACCAACAATAGAGAAAGATGAAGCCATAACCAAGCAGAGAGCACAGAACAGCCCAGCAGATATGACATTTCTTTCTCTCGATTTGTAGTTTTTGTAACATCAGGATAATACAAACAGACAACATATGAGCAACTGGTACTCAGAAATGTTACAGGTCACTTTCTTGAACGTTTTAATTAAGCTATGGTTGGTTTTCAGCTATTTAGTTTTGACTCAAATTGCCAACAACTGAGTTCTGTTGCTCGGTTTGACTTTTTTTACTTTGCAGTTTTAGTTGATTTGTCCTCAACTTTTTCAGGAATTAGAACACCACAACCATTGTTGAGAAGTTTTACGAAGATGCTGTCAGCATTGGATTTTGTCTTGGAAAGTGAGTGGAAGCTAATACTACATTGTTGTGGAATGTAATTTGAGAGCGTTAAGCTAGGCATGCTATTCTCTTTTGGTTTGGCCAATAAAAAAATGTGGGTATAATACCATAAAATTGTTTTCTTTTAAATTATTTAGTAGGACATGGTTTGGGCATTTGGTGAACTGAGGAAGATTAACAGAGTTACAGGAAAAATATGGACTGGGTTGTAATGTACTGTGAACGCTGGCTTACCATCAGCTGCTAGCCATGCTAAAGTTAGCACCTGTTTCGGAGGTTCGCATTAGCACAAAAGTAAAAGACTTTCACAATTTTTGGGATTCTGTTTGTAAAATTACAGTAAAAAATTAACAGCAATAATTTTGGTTATTTAGCCTGTCATAAGCAAAAAGACATGAAAATTATATTTAGATTGTCACCATATTATTCATTTATAAATATCATAATTCCAAAATAAATATTTAATTAGCTAATCACTTGGTAAATACTTAGCTCCATAAATATTCAATGAGCTCAAAGCTAAATATATAGCTCTCAGCCAGCTAAATATTTAGTTAGCAGGATATTTAACTAGTTAAATAGCTAGCTGGTGGGTAGCTATTAGATAGCTGGAGTTACAATTACCTTGCAGCTAGCTATTTAGAATATTTAGCTTGCTGAGAGACAAATATCTAGATCTCAGAGATACATATTAAGCTAGCACATCGAAACTAAATGTTCTTGCCGATAAGTGAAAATGAACTTTAGTTTGAAACTGTGACATTTATGAATGAATAAATGAATGAACCTGGAGAAAATATGACTTTGGAATTAGGGTGTTATCCTGAGTAGATAACTTACAACAAAAATTATTCAAAGCAAATATAGCTTTAAAGCAATCTTTTAGTTGCATCAACGTGTTTCTTCAGATTAGAAGTGATATTTGTGTTTGGGAGAGCCATAAATTGAGTCTGATAGAGAATCTATGGAGGGAGTTGAGGATCAGGGTGACGGCAATCAGCCCTTCCAACCTCAAAGACAAAATGTGAAAATGCCAGCGAAAACATGCTAAAAGCTGGTCTGCAAATATAAGAAGCTATTAATCCATATTCTCTTTTTTTTATTATTTTATACTCATTTTACATTGCTTTTTTTTAGCACATGATTTGTCAGGTGGACGGGGAGGGGACAAGGCCCAAGGAGAACGGAGGGGTGATTGTGTGTGTGTGAGGTGGGGGGAGGAATACTTCACTTCATCCTTAATTAGCTGTCATCAGCTTCTTTCCTCTGAGGAACCAGAGACTAATAATTAATGATGAAACTCTAAAGGAGAGTCACTCACATCCTCTTTCATTGCGCTCTGTCTCCGTCACACAGAATCTGGCGAGGTGGGTTAATGAAATTTGATCGGACGAAGACGAGCGTTCGGGGGTGGGGGGGGAGGGGGGGTTTCCACTGTAAGACATCGCAGGATATTTCAATTTGAATAAGTGACACACAAAAAAAAGGAAAGTTTAAAAATGCCTATCTTTAGCTTACCACTGCTTGTTTGGTGTAAAACGAGCCGTGATTATTCTCTTTATTAGGCCAGGATCCCCCCCACCTCCCCTCAATCAACCCCACTCTGATGGATCCCTTTTTTTTTTTTTTAACAAGACGCTAACGTGCCAGTGAAAGCATAGTGATGTTTTAACAAAGTCAGAGCGTCCATGTAGACAAGAGCAGCTAATTAGAGGAGAACACAGTGTAAGTGGCCATATGTGCAATGGGGAACCAGTCAGCCAACACGCGACAGGAAAGCACCGCGGGGGGGAGGAGAGAGAGAGAGGGGAGAGGCGGCTGACCAGCTCCCGAGCCAATATGAAGTCGCCATGGTGGCATGTTGTGGTCTCAGCCCCCCGCCCGAGGCCCTGGCACTCCATCCTCCAGCCCTGTTTGTAGAGGCGGGGAGGGGGATTGCCAGACCGAAACCGCAACCTGTCCTCTCTCTCCAAGAGGTTTCCGTGTGTCTGCTTGTTTTTAAGCCCCTCTTTAAGTGCTTTAATTGGATTATCCTTAATGAGTAAACAAACAACTACAGCAGCAAAAATAATAAGCAACTAATAAATGTGTCATGAATGCTGGATTCTCCCTGCTCCTTTTTTCCCCCTCTCTCGCTCTCTCCATCTATCTCACAACCCCATTTTACTAAACCCTTCGCTCATTTACTTCCTCTCATGTGTAATTATCCCGATTAAGAATGACTCAAAAACACCGCAGCTGGAGAGCAGTGTGAGTGTGTTCATGTGTGTGTGTCACTTGAATGAGGCGGGATGTCTTAAGTGGCTGCTTTGAAGTCCATGATGAGCCTGTGATTGCTCCTGTGATTTATTGACAGGGAAGAAAAAAAGAGAGAGACTGAAACCACAAGAAGCTGAGAGCAAAAAATAAACAAATGGAGAATTTTGAAATGACATCTGTGAATATTATTTGAACATTAATCTGCGCTGATGACACAGATGCTTATGCCATCTCCTTCTGTTATTGTAGGAGCGAAAGAGAGGCGAGGAAAGCGGGAGGAACCGAGGAGAGTGACGACAAGAGGGAGATCAGACGCCAGAGAGGGGGAGAGGATGGGGAGAGAAGGATGGAAGAGGCAGGAGAGAGGAGGATGGAAGAGAGGAAATACATGCAAGAGAGAGGGAGGGAGAAAGAGGGAGGGAGAGAGAGAGAGAGAGAGAGAGAGAGAGAGAGAGAGAGAGAGAATTCTTCTGGAATAAGAGGAGTAGTGAAAAGTAAAGCAGATCAGGTAAAGGGGCAAAGAAGAAAACTTTAATTCTACAAGCTAGTACAAAAGTAATGTACAACTACAGAACATGATTAGGGCCACTGGAAAAAATAAATAAATAATAAAAATAAATAATTCGGAATTCTGAGATTTTCTCAGAAGAAAAAGTCAGAATTCTGAAATTAAAGTCAGAATTTTGAGTTTGTATAGTGACCACACTAATAGTTATGGTCTTCACATTGAGATCATGATCAGCTCCTCTGGTTACTTTTTAAACTACTTTGAGCGTACTGTTTGATAGCTAGGATCAATGGCATTGTATGTATGATTGAATTGTTTTTGTTTTTTTAAGTACTTTTTGGTGACATTAGTTGTGAATTGGTGCTATGGAAATAAAAGGAATTGAACTGAATTACTATGGATCTAATTTTGCTTCTTTGTTTCCTAGAAAATCTATTTCTATGCTGAGAATTAAGTGAGTTCTGAATGCATTTGGTCAAACCAGATTTGATTTTGGGGTATCAGAGTAAAAGCCACTGAATACCACAGCTCCTCTCAGGTTTTTAGTTGTTAAAAATGTTGAATAGCATGCATCATTTTCCTGCTACTTCAGTTTCCATTTGTAAAGGAGATTTGAACAAAAGTGGTTAGATAGAAATGATAGGCGAGGCAAAATAATAAGAGACATGAATTAAGCACAGAGAAGAGGGCTCGTAAAAACTTCGAAGTAAGTAAAAGTACATCAAGTAGGGAGATCGAAAGAGTAAAGGAAATAAGTACAAAAAACCCTTTTTTTCTAATTCCAATTTATGACTCAATAAAAAAGCCATTTCCTAAAAAATCTATAAAGAAAAATCTGAGTCAAATCATTTTATCACTTTCTCTGCTCTAATTGTGGCCATATGTAATTTTAAAGGCTATTTTACCCTTTAATGGCTCCCTAGAGGAACGAGGGGTTAATTGCTACAGCTGGTGATGAAAGCCTCTGGTCCTGAGGAGGTGAGCCGCCTCTGTCCATCACTTTACTCTTTGCATTGAGGAAAAGGACTAAAGCTGCTCCTTCACCACTTTAAAAGTACTTTTATTTCCAACACAAACAGGTTATTGCGATATCATCAGTATTTTCAGCAAGGTCACTTTAGCTGATAATCCTCCTGAAATGTCATTTTGCTTGGAAATATAACCAAAGTAGCTGCCCATTCAGAATACAAAAATAAATTTCCTTGCACTTCAATTCTGATCTTTACTCTCACAGAATTGTGGGTAACGGCCGAGGAGAAGTGAATTAAAGCTCACATTGTACTCTTTGTGTTAGCCAACAAAGTTCCTGGTACATGAAATAGCAAACATACCAACTGGTTTTCAAAAACACAAAGCAAGGAGCTTTGGTGAAGCAAAGACATGGCATTGGTGGAGGCAAGAGGCGAAAAGAAACATTTAACAGGTAAGTAAATATTTTACATGAATTCCGACTAGGTGCCTTCCTGAGCTATTCCACTTGATTCAAATCTCACTAAAGGCTCGGTCTGGGCTTTCTGACCTTGACTTAGATTTGTTCCAGGAGGATTTTAACTGAGCCAATCAGAGAGCAGAAGGAGAAGCCGTGAACAATGACGTCGGCAGTGCAGGAAGTGAACAAAGCCGTTTAGCCCGTGTTGGTTAGGCTACTAAATATTGATTTCACATTGACAGCTTCACAGTGAAGAACGGTTGTTTACAGTACAGGCAATATCTAGTAATCTTCTTAGCATCAAACTGGCACGATACATACGTCACAGAAACACCCAGTGGCCGAACAGAAGTGACTTCGTCGTCCATCGTTTAACAAATTTTACTTGTGCATCAGATTTAAGAGCGTACTGAAAACATGGGAAAATAAAGGTTCCGACGGAAATCTTTGTATATTTAATATTTAAAAAAATTGACATTTTTAATGCATTAAAATCTATTTCAATAAAATTAACGGGTTAAATTCTCTTCCCTAGTTTAAATAGCTAAATTAGAGAGAGAGATGTTGATGACAGTTGTTGGCATTGGCAATAAGAAAATTCAAAATTCACAACAAAAACCTTAAGTTCTCCCCCCCAAAAAACAGATTATTATATTAAACAACATCCTGTCAGTCTCTCCTCTTGTAACAGTGAAATATTTCTACCCTGTGGGTCTGTGTTTTCCTGTGGTCTGAGTTTGGCTGGACTGATCCAAACAGGTGGGTAATGCAGAGGGGGTTGAGGGGGGGCAGTGAGCACATAGGAAGCTGGGAGACAGTGCACAGCAGGGGGGGCCGGAGACAAGCTCCTGGGGTTTGAGAAGGTCAGTGAAAGTCACGCGACGGAGAAGCATTTCAAGGTGGACCTCCTGAATATTCCGGAGCCTCCATTCCCACCACTGATTACCACATAAACAGAGACAGATGAACCCCGAGCAGCAGCAACGGCGCAAGGAGAACGGCAGCGAAAATGGAGAGAGATTACACGGACAGGCCGAGGCAGAACAAAGAGCAGGAAGTCCAACGTTAGGGGAGAAGGCAGAGAGGAGCCGTGGGGTGAACCCAACTCAGCTGTGAGGGGCACCTGTTCACGGTTGGATCGCCTCCCTTTGCCAGCCCTAATCAAATTTACCACAGAGACAGACTGTGACGACGCCCCCCTCTAACAAGAAACCCACTGCGTGTTACATCCAAATAATCCCTACTTCTCTACAGGTTCGCACTGCGCGCCACTTCTAAAGGTGTCCCACCTCTCACTAACGCTCCTCTGCCAGGTTTCGCCAAAATAATCCTCTCCACACTCTAATTAACTTGGCCGGTGTCCGAACACGGGAAGGTTTAAACTGTGAATGTACTTTTAATCTTTCAGCATGTCTGCTGAGATAGGAATCAGGTACTGAGGACATAAAATCTGCACAAGATTTTTCAATTGCAGCTTGTAAGCTGCTTTATACTTTTTTGCAAGTTCTTTGGACCTCTTACTCAACATGAAAACTGCATCTTTTGGGGGGGGGGGTAAGTTCTTTTTTTTATTTTTAGATTGCCGTGTTTCCATTAAGCAAATTTATCTTCGTAATTTCAATTTGCGCAATTATGTGGTTAATGGAAACGCAGCTACTGCCTTCCAGTGTCTTTCATAGGATCTTTTTCAGTTTTTTTGTCCCGATTATCATAAATTCTCCCCTCATCTTTCCCAGAAGTCCTGAATCTCTTCCAGAATCCCTCACCTCTTGAATGGCTCCAATAAAACACCACAGAACCAGTTATCTTGTTTCCTTAACAGCCATTATCTGCTCTGCGCTGTTCAGCTCCACCCGTCATTCCTCTTCCTTACTTCCAACGTAGCAGATTGGCACTCCTCACAGCCACTGACAAAATTTATTAATAGCATTTTTCTCGTAGATAAGAGATTCAATCTATCATCACTTCTTCCCATCTCCTCTCCTCGCCCTTCTCGTTCAATCTGTCGCTCCCTCTCCTCCCACTCTCCCCTTAGAAGAGAGAGAGAGAGGTGTCAGTTTCAGTGAAACAACTTAATTCTGATGTCAATGAATTAATTAGATGTGTTAATGAGCTAGCGACAGCTAACCTAAATTAAATTAATACCGTAATGGCCTCAGACAGCGAGAATTAGCTCCCATTTCAGTAAACGCTTTCTGGAGTGTACACAGCCGCCAAGGATAGGCGCTCACACACTCACACACACCCTCAGCTCAAACAACATCCATCCCCCCGAGCAGATCAGCATCCAGATGTAATTAACTGACTAATTACAGGAGCTCTTATGCGCTCCTGCTCCTCTCACTGTATCTCTCTTCTGTGTCTGACAGTTTGACTGTCTGCCGCTCTCCGTCTTCAGCTTCACGCTCTCCGACTTGACCCCGCCATCTTTTCCGTTGCTTTTTGGCTTCCTCTAACTATTTGTTTGGCCTGCAAACTTCTGGCACGCGCCTCCAGGTTAGCTTTTGTTTAGCGTCGCGGTGTCTGCACCGTACAGCCCTCTTCCGTCCTCCTTCTCTTCTTGTCATCACACTTAAAGTCTCATTAGACACAACACGCCTGACTTTAAGGCTGTTTAGCTCGCCATTATCTCTAATAGAGACTCCCACTCCGTTTCCATGCTCCAGCAGGCCTGCTGATGGTGAAGAGCTGCCACCAGACTACTAATCTGATCTCGCTGGGACAAAATGGTTCCTATAAATGGGAGGGTGGTCAGCTGCGGAGGAAAATGGTGTCACAAGGTGGAGGATTTCAGCGCCGTGGAACAAGTCACTGGCTCTCTTTTACTGTTGCGAATACGATCTCAGAGCTTTGGGGTTTGTAATTCGCCATCTCAAGGGCAAAAAGGTTTCAGATTTCAGCATGATCTTCACAGTACATGTGCTGGCTTTGTTTAGGTACTCTAAGTTTCCTCCCATGGCCCAACTGTATTCACGTATACGAAAATTGAAAAGACGTAGTTTACAGGTTGTCTTTCTCACTGTGTACTTCACCTCTGACCTGCCAACTGCTTTATCTAGCTGAACTTGAAGTGAATTGCAGAGTGAACTTCAACAATCCACTTAGGTCCTCTAAGGCTGTAACAGCTGTAGACTCGGTTCTATTGTTGACAAAAGTTGGAACATATACGTTACATTTTCAGCGGGCGGGGTTCACTTTCACACTGCACTGTGTCAAACCAACTAAACCCTTTAAAAAACCTGTTCACCTGTGATGGCACTGCACCAAGAACTTCTAAAGGAAACGACATGTAAACCTCTGAAGACGACACTGGGTGCAACTTTCTTCTTCACGAAATGTACACAAAATGGAGTAGTGTCAGATTTTAGCAATTGTAGGACTTCTCTTTTGTCATTGGACAAAGACCATGAGTCGTTTCTCCTGCAAGCGTTAGACTTGCAGGAGAAGTCCTACATTGAGAGTTTGTTTTGTTGTATTTACCCAGAATGCCCTGCACAGTAGTCCGCTTCCTGCTTTTATAGCAGTCTCCGGTCCGCTTGGCGTTCACATATGCATTGAAACTGCATCAAAGTTCACTTCAACTGAACCGAGACAGAGGTGTTTAGATGGACCAGAGTTTGCTTTTATAGTCCCCATCAGAGTGCAATTGTGCATTCACACCTCTCCGATTGAACCAGACTTTCTAGCCAAACGAACTACAGTTAAATCAAAACTGGTTCAACTGTGTGGGTACAGTAGTCGTCTTGTGATCAGAAGGTTGTAGGTTCGATTCCAGCTTCCTCCTGCCACATATTGATGTGCCTCTGGGCAAGGTACTTAACCCCATATTGCCTACCGATCTGCATATCGGTGTATAAATGTGTGCGCACTTGTGAGTGCGATTGGGTGAATGTGAGTCCAGTGTAAAGCGCTTTGAGTGGCCAAAATGACTGGAAAAGTGCTATATAAGTTCAGTCCATTTACCATTTAAAACCAGTCCTATATCTGGTTCTCAATCCTACAGTCCTCAAGCCCCACTGTTCCAGTACACTATTTCAGAGGATTTCATTACGTCTTCAGGAGTCCACCAGAAGCCTGTTAATCACACAGTAATTTAAGTCAGGTGTGCAGTAGCTGGGAAACGTCTAAAATATGCAGGACAGTGGGCCCGGAGGACCAGGTGTCTAGAACAAAATCAGTCCTGGTTTTCAGGACTGATTTTGGTGGTTTTAATTAAAAATAAAAAATAGAAAGGCATGAAAATACCCTTTTTGTTTCAAATTGTGTTCTTCAAAAATATTTTCTTCAGGGTAGAGTAATACCAGTACTGCTGGACTGAGACCAAAAATAGCCCTGGCATGATTATTTATAAGGCAATCCCAATTCTGTCACAAAAACACTCAAGGACATAGTTCACACCTTAGTCCTAAACCAAACCCAGCACCTCTTCTTATGGGACCCAAAGCATTTCATTGTCGTTGCTTTTGTAAAATGTAAAAATGAATTATGTCAAGTGAAACTTTGATATATTTTTTTAGTCTACAACAGTAAAATAATTCAGAGGGTACCTCCCTGGGCTCCCTGCATGAGAGGAACGCAAGAAAAGTAAATTCTTAAAACGATATTTCAGCTTGTTTGAGGCGTACTTTATACCTTTCAGAAAATAAAATTAGAAAAGGTGCAAAGCCAAAAATTTGAAACTTCAAAGCTGGAGAATGTAGATAATTATACTTTATTAAAATGGAGATTTGGGGATCAAATGGGTTTTAGGTGGAAGCTCTCATTCACTCAATTCATTGATCATAGGCAACATATTGAAAAAAATAATTTATGGTCAATCTCACCTGGTTACTCTGTGACCAATGCAAAATGATCTTCATATATCCATTCTGAGGCTTTGTGGTTCTGCTCTGGGTGTGTGCGTGTGTGTGTGTGAGCCCTCACTCCATGTGTTTGTGTTTGTACAGTGGGGCCGTCTGAATTAGCTCGAGCGTTTTCCTGGTGTGAGACTCTGCAGGCGGCGAGCTTCTCTCACAAACACCATCTGTCAACAACAGGCTCACCTGCGAGCAAACATTTAGTTCAGGAACCTTCTCATCCATCCGCTCACACCTACACTCGCCGAACTACGACTCAGTGATGTCAAAGCAGGAAATAATGTGATTTCCCACTTTGTCCGCTTGACAATTTCAACTGCTTTGCAGCCACGGCGCACAGAATAAAACTGTGACAGAGAGAAACTACCGAGACACATTAAAGAGGGGGACCGAGGAGCACAGAACAGGACGTTTGACACCTCGTCTGAGGATGAAAATTGGGGGGCGAGGCGGGAGAAAGGAGGAATATGCAGAGTGGGCAACGGCACAGCGAGAAAGTGAGAAGAGGAGAAATGAAGACACACTATTACCAGAGGTGTCGGACTAAATTAACTTCTCATCATCACTAATTAGCCCCTTGTCCCCTGTTCCCCTCAGGTGAATCCTACCTACATTATTGTGTTTATGTGATGTTTTTCTCTCGTCCGCCGTCTGACGTGGGAATAAGGAGTCCCATCTTAGATCTAACACCCCTTCTGACTCAAAAAATGAGATTGTGTGTGAAAATCATTGTTTTAAAGTGTTTATTACAAAAGCCTGAAACAAACAAACAAAAAAAAGACAGTAATGTGAAAAATTAGGACACCACGAGAAAGTTTGTGTTTTTTAGATATGAATGGACATGCAATAATTTTTTCATCATACTGAAAAATTCAAATAATATGAAGAGAGAAGAAAATACCTTTAAAATATTTATGCCTAATTAGAATGGCATGTAGTTATACACACGACATACCAACTACGAAGCATAGAGGTGGAAGCATTTTGGCTTGGGGCAGCAGAACCACAATGAATCCCACTTAGTATCAGAGAGGTCTTCAGTAGGGGTGAATAATACGGGTGATTTAAAGATTTATTAGGATATTTGGTGGTAATATTGTGATAATAGTGACCATAAGAACTATTTATTATTTCTTTTTTAGTCATCATAGCCCCGCAATCACAAAATCTTGAAAATCACACTCTCTAGGACACCAGTCATCATATTTCTATCAATAAACGGCACACGTTAACTGCATTCATATTTCTAACTTACTGATATTTTATTGATTGATTGATTGAGAAACTAACAATCCTCACAAGTTTTGTGGTGAATTTATCTTAACAATAAATCAAAGTCCTTATCACAATAAGAAATTGATCACAATAAATGACAAATGATACGATAAATGTGCAGCCCTAGGGAAATTTGAAACCATGTTTAAAAAACAGAGCTGGATCAGAGTTGAAACCTGAGTGACAATGATCCAAAACAAACCAGTTGGTGAACAACCACAGGCTGGAGCCGAAGAAACAGAAAGTTGTGGACTAAGGCAAAGGTCAATCTCAATCTTCTGGACTGTGGGAAGATTTGAAATGTACCTGCAAGAGATCCCTCACATATCTCACAGATGGAAGTGAGGAGGGGTGTCAAACCGTCATCATCAGAGTATAGTCGACGGCTACAGGAAGCATCTCGGATAATGGCATAACCTCATGAGACAGTGGGGGCTACAAACTTTTTCCTCAACTTCAATTCACACATTTCTTTTCTTTTGAGTAAAACAAAGTTATTTTTTGTTGTTCAAGTGCAAGTATACTCATTTCTTTTGCACAGAAAAAAACATTAAGCATCAGTCTTAAGGATTGAAATTTAACGGATTGTCCGAACTTTTCATGTCTTCAGACGCCACATTTTCACGTCTAATCTTGGACTTCTGACTAATTCCCTTTTTCTTGTTAAATAAATTTAATCTACAAACACAAAGACTTTCTCATCAAGAGCAGCATTTACTTTAGTATTAATAGTCCAACTGTTGACCTTTTCACAACTGGAACAAGATTCTGATTATGGTGTTTGCATCCGCTGCACACAGACTACATTACCCCTATATGAATTTACACTTTACACAGCATAGTGCGAACAATAACACTTATATTAAATTTTCAAACCAACGGCGATGTTTGCAGCCATCTGATGCTCGAATCTTATTGCTTGACACACAAAGACTGATTTCTCACTCGTCAAAAAGGTTATATGTGTGTAGGCGGAGATAAACAGAAATCCAAAACTATTTCTTTTTTTTCTTTTTTTCATGCTTAAACACACTTGGAGGTTTTATTGTCTTTCCATTCACTTTTTACCACCTAAATTAACTTTGGTTGCAAAACTTTCAGCCAGAATGAGATAGTCCGAAGAAAAAATTGCCCTAAATATTTCAGCATAAATCTCCCAACTATAAATCAGTTTAAGCAAAAACCTGTGAAAACTTTGGTTCAATTCCCAACTAAACATTATTCTAATTTTCCAGTGCAAAGCATAACCAAACAGATGAAAGGCCGTAATGTGATTTGCATTTTGGTCGTAGATCCCGATGCTCAGCTGCGACTTCAAATTCTACACGTTTATGCTTCAAAAACATGAAAGCAGTCTTTCTCACAAACAATAAGACGCATTCTGAGCTAGAATGTATTTGAGATATTGATAGAGACACTAATATTAAAATTTATTCTATGATCTGAAACATTTAAGTGTGTCAAAAAAAGAAAGGAAAAAAAAGAAAAACATAATAAATCTCTTATGGAGTAAATAGTTTCTCTAGAAATATTTGATGTTTGATAGATGTTCAAACAACAAAAAATTCAGCTAAGAAAGTAAAAGATTAAAGTAGCATGGTAAAAAAAAAAAAATTATGTATGGTTTCCAAGATTGGAGAAATTATCTATCAAGCTCAGATACATCGAGTGTGAACTTAAACCTACAGAACTGTTTTTACATGTTGCTCCAAATGGCATCGTAGGACTATTGAACTCCTCCCGGGATCTCAAAACATAAAAAAACTTAAATCTTTATCTAAATGTCTGGCAGGATATGCTAACATTCCTTGTATTTAAGTCTAAGGAGAGAGTTTTATTAAGGCTAACACTTTTATTTTGCTTTCTTTGGGAAATCCAAAAAGCTTTAATAAAACTAAACTTTCATTGTTGATGGTGTCAAACTTGTGCAGGATACAATGAAAATGTATTCAATAATTTATTTACTTACCCCAGTTTCAAAAAACCTAACAAAGTCTAAATTCAAATGTTTGCTGAAAATGTTAGACTTTTGGTAGCAACACAAATCAGTGTTTCATGACAAAAGTGTCTGTCAGTGTTAGCCAGTTAGCCAACCAGCAGCAAACTCCCTAATTAGCTTAGTACCCGTTTTCTGTTCATAATTCTTAATTTCTTATGTATTACTGGTGTATGACAAAGACATTTAAACTATACAGGTTCTCTTTGTTCACCAAGAATTTTAAAGATTGTTGTAAAGTAATCAGATTATTAAAATTGATGTTAATTAGAGCATCTCCGTAAAAAGATTGGCATTATCGTTCTGAATGAACGGGAGTCGCTTCTGAAGATTTCTGCCGTGCCACAAAGGCAGGCACTCGGACATAAAAAGAACAGCTCAGTTCTCCCGATTGTTTTGTTACGTTTTTATTTGCATCCATTTTCCTTTTTTGTCTTCTCTCTGTGTACTTCAGCTGGGACTTAATTTGAAGAGAAACAATTGCAGACGATGAATAACCTCACATAATGCATATTCATGGCATTTGAGAGGCAGCTGAGCAGATCCACTTGTTTCGAGATGCGACAAAGGTAGAGCGTTGGCTCTTTTGCTCCCAAATCCTTCCTCTGTCTTCGGTTTGCCCGTTCATTCCCTCTTAATTATCTCTGGAAATCCCTCCTCTATTTAAATCTTTGTCCTTTTTTCCCCACGCGCAGCCTCTAAACAGGCAGAAGCAGCAGCAAGGTGCGTGAGGAAAAACTTGGGTTAATCTTTGTCCCCAGAAAGCAGAGAAAGGATCCATAGGTTGGATGACATTTACCTGTGACATTTTAAAACGCAAGCATCGCAGTTTGTTTGTTTTTTTTAAATAAAATAAAGTCTTGCTAACATGTGAAACATGAAACCGCGATCTCTAAAACTACAAATATAAACCTGTATCTTGGCAGTGCATCGTAAGACAAGCAGACGAGAACAGCCTTGGCATTGTCGCGGCTGCAACAATCATAATCACAATAACATTGTGTCATAATCCCTGGAAAAAGGAAGCCAGGAACAAAGTCAGTGTGATAGCAATGATGCTCAGCTTAGCTGCCTTTCTCCTGTTCAAACAATAATCCTCATTAACAAACCCGTCGTCCCCCAATAAAAAAACACCCTCTGTATGGATCCGTATTACCAAACATCTTCTTCACACCTGTATAAGCCATTTTAAAATTTGCCAAACATACCATCCAACACTACTCACCTCATGTGGCGCAGTTTAAAAAGAAAACCTATCAGCCTCGCATACAAATTCTTCAAGTTTTTTTTTATTTCCTGGTAAACTGGTTTGTGGATGTTCTGTTCCTGTTTGCAATCTGGAAACCATGAAAATCTCTGTTTAACAAAGGATTGTGATGATCTCAAGCTTGTTTCTTGGCGTCGAGTGGCTGAAGAAAAGCTGAAAAGTGTAAGAAGGAAGATGAGAATGCCTTGTCATCTTCCTGGAGGTACTGGAAAGTTACTCTTCTTGTCTGCAATACACTTAAATCTATGACGGCGTATTGGGGATATTGTAGGTAACAAAAAGGGGGGAAAGGAGTACATTTCCACAAAAAAAAAAAATGAAATTTTGAGGCTGATCTCAGAAATTTTCTAGAAAAAACTTGGAAATTTTCTGAGTTTCAAAAGTCGAAAATGTTTGACTTTGATCTCAGAATTGCTGAAGTTTTTTGCATCAATATTTGTACTGTCCCAGAATTTAGAAAAAAAAAAAAGAAGATAGATTGGGTATTGATGACAATGTGTGTGATCCGTAAGGGCAGATCTATTCAGTCTAATTCTATTCTTTGTGCTCTGAGACATTATGCTTTATTATTTATTTTAAATCATATTTAGACTTCATAATTGTACGTTGAGTAATTTGAAAGTTTTATTGAAGTTTATTTTTACATGTTTCACCTACTTATTGTGTTTGTCAGTTTCTTTAATATTTATTTTACATTGGCTGTAATACTTCTAATAGCACTGACTGAACGACTAAAAGATGTTTTTACATGTTTGACCAAGATTGTGAAGCTCAGCGTGCTGCACTGGTGCAGAGCTATGAACCAAATTTGTAATTCAGTACATTTATGTCGATGTTTTAAAAAAAATAACTCTTTAGGTCATTCAGCATTGTTTTTTTTGTTTTTTTTTGCATCAGATCGGTATCAGCTGATACTGAAGCTCAGATATCATTATTGGAATTGAAAAAAGTGGATCGGTTCTTTCCTGCTAGAAATCCTATTTTTCATTCATGTATATTTTTAATTTGAATCCTAATTATGTCGATTAATGTACGTTTGCCAGGAAAAAAAAAAAAAAAACATTTGTCTGGTCTGTCACTGCTGCGCCGTTGTAGCTTTCGCGATAATCATCTGAGGTAATCAGAATTATGCCAAATGCACTTCTTGAGTTGTTTCCATTATTCACAGTGATCAAAAACACCTCCATAACACTGCCGGGGGTTTTATTCTTTTTTTTTATTAAAGGCAGTAATCCTCCACTTCAATCGTTTCCAGGATGAAAAATGCTCTTCTGACCAGCTGCAGCTGGAAGCCCCTCACTCACAATTCCTTTCTCTCTGATTACTCGGAAAAACAGGCAGGCCTGAGAGCTGCGATTCACCAGACCTCTTCAATTAGTGATGTGTTAATTAAAGAGCATCATCAGGTTCTCGTTAGTGATTAAACACCCGAGTGTGATTACTTAACTCAGCAGGACTCCCGACGAGTCATCTGCCCCCTTGATCCCTCAGACGAAGGCGTATGCGCGCGTTTGCGTATGCGCATTTGAAATTCAGCTACGCTGAGGGACTTTGCAACGGGAACAGATTCTCGCGCTCTCGCTGCATGTCAATGCTGCGATGAACACTGCATATGCAAAAGCTGCGAGGACGGCGTGTGTGTGCGTGTGTTTGTGTGTCCGATTAGAGGGGGGATTTTTGTTCACAGGCTGATGAGGTGTCTGAGGAAAGTTAATTGCCTATCAAGAGAGCAAGCCAGCTCAGCCTCTTCCACATGTGTGTGTGAGAGTGTGTGTGTGTTCGTTTGGGTTTGGATGTTTGTCAGGGCCTCTGTGTACTTGTCTGAGTCACTCCGCAAGCTAATTGCCTATCAGAGGACTGCTCGGCTTCTTTTTCCTTTGCTTAGATCAAGTGCATGTTTATGTGCATGTGTTGGCACACAGGAGAAAGCATGATACTCAAATGTGAATCTATTTGTGTTATAACTGAGCAAATGTATTCATATTCCTTCAGGGTATATATCATTTTACATGGTTTTGTCTTTGTTTTAGAAAGAAATTTTCAAAAAGGATTCTGAAGCAAAATGGAACATATTTTAATGCCTGGCTGTCCAGGAACCAAGAACAAAAAGCACTGCAGGCCTCACTTGGTTCAGTTCAGGTCAATTCTCATAATTACACAAAGACTAATCGAGAATTTATGTAAAACCCATATTTGTTTTCCCAGATAGTGAATGTCCCACTATGGGAGTTTCCTGTCTGTCTATTTGGATTTCAAAAGTCCATTTCTTTATTATTATTATTGTTTGGCCATCATATCAAAAATCCCTAATTTTAGCAAATCCACTGCTATGTTGTATCTGTATATCTGGGTTGCTAAGGATTTCTGTACGTTTGACAAAAATCATCTCCATGTCAGCAAGAATAAGAATGTGTATTTATACACATTGTACAAGTATTTATTCACCCATCCAAATCATTTCAGGGGTTCCAATCACTTCCATAAAGTCCTTGTTCCACAAACATTTACCATACGATGGTTTGCTCTCAGGAGCTTATTGATTTCCAGCACTGTACCGTGACATAAGGTGGCCCCTGTACAAAAAGATCAGCCATATAATTTCCTCTATACTAAATATTCCACAGTCAACTCCTGAGTGATATTCTACCAAAGTGGAGAGGAAAGGGAACTGGCAGGTTATGTATAAATCACATCACCCGTTCCAACCAGATTTTTATCTGACACACAGGCTCCAACACAACAGTCCCTCTACGGACCATCAAACTCTTGGGATTGAGTATTCACGCGACAGTACAAACTGGAAATCCCACCAGTGTAAACACGCTCTCCGGCCATTAAACTCAAAGCTGTTTCAATCCATTTTTTTTCTTTCATTCTGACCTTCTACCATGGATAAGTACTTGGTGCATAATGACGTCTCGTCGTACAAGATCTTAAAATATCACAGTATTTCTCATTGAGGTTTATTTGCTCTGCTGAGACTGGAAAACTAAATTCTTCAGTATCATGAGGAAGAAACCCTTTAAATATTTTACTTTTTTAAAAATAAAAATAAAAACATCAAAATAAAAAATAAAAAATCACTTTATTTAGCCCTGGGTTCACTCAGAACCTCCTCTGGAAACCTGAAGGCCGACAGTTCACCACTCCATAAAAAACACACGGCACAAATTAACTGCGTCCGGCCCTCTGAGGCACCGACGCTGTGCTTCCATAGTAATTACCAACGGTCACAACGTTAAGGCAGAATGGATTTTTCTGAAGCAGGAACAAAGTTGTTGTGTGTCTGCTGTGGTATATTTTTTTACCTCTGTCTGGTTTTCGTCTGCCGTTTTTGTCCCCAGCTGAGTAGTTTACCTCGAGAGGCCTGAGATGTTAATTAAGATGAATCCACCTCCAGTCTCTCTGCCACATTCGGCGGTATTATGCAAATGAGCGCGTGCAAAATCTCAGGCAGCACGGATCACATGCCCGCCGCCATCCCTTCCAACTCTTTGTAATATATAGCCTTTAATAATGCCCCACACACACACACACACACACACACACACACACACACACACACACGTGCGCAGAAAAATCAATATCCATGATTTAATAAAGCAATGTACTGATCCAACTGGCTCCAAAGGTCTTATTCCTGGCCACCAGAGCCTCCCCACAACAAGGAGCTCCAGAATAATAGATCTACGCCAAGTGTGCTAATTGAATGTGTGTGTGTTGAATGAATATATGAGAATGGACATTTTTCATCTCTGGGATGATGAAGTAGGATTTAATAAATTTACACACACACACACGCACGCAGACACCCTCAGCAGGTGAGTGTAGCTGAGTTGACACTTTGTCAGCACAATGTAATTTGACATAATGAATGCAAGCATCGTTACTGCTGTTAATTGGCCAGACTAATTATACTCGGAGGACGTCATTAAGGAGAGAACCCGCCGCTTCGCTCTCTGTGTGCATTAGTGGATGAGTGCGTTTGTGTCAATGAGTGTGTTTACAAGTCAGGTAGGGGCAGACGGAAAGGGAGGGAGGGCGCTCGGAGGGAGGAAACGGGCACAGGTGAAGAGAGGTGGGTTTCCATATCAAACCAGAAACGAGGTCCTGGATGCAGGCAGGAGGCTCCAGGAGGGAAACTCTTCGCATGTCAAAGCAAAACAGTTGACATCTTTATCATCAGGATTTTTCAAGGTCAGGAACAAGTTTTAAAAAACTGATGATGTCTTCATGTTGATGGTCCAGGAAAAAGAAAGTTAGTGGAGAAGCTTACTTTTTTTGGCTAGCAAATATTATCCCTTGTTTCTGTCGGGGGGGGTTTTTAGCTGGCTGGTCTTAAGACTTGGTCTGGTTTGACTCATGTATGTTTTTCATTTTTAGGGATGC